>NC_133971.1:45267607-45560107 GCF_031877795.1 Strix aluco | reverse complement strand
GTTTATGATTACAAATATTAAGTCAGAACAACTGTGTTGACTTGGAATTCCTCTTTAGGCAGCAAAACTGACATAATCTTACAATATACTTATTGCTTCTTTAAGAGTTTCAAAAAGACATATTTCTCCAACCAAACACATACTTTTTTTTGTTGACATTTTTATTGATTGGAAAAAACCTACAGGCACAAAGGGACAAAACCATATTTGCCTATCCATATTTCATCTTCGTCACCATTTTTTGTGTTTTATTGTTGAGAAGTTCTGATGTACTTTCAACAATAGATCTGTGATGTGGGCAACTTCTTTTGGGCTTGGGTGACATTTGTTTTTCCCTTTGAGCTAAGAAAAGAGAGATAAATTCTGAAAATAAATAATTCCTATAGGGAAACATATGGTTTGGATTAGACAAAAGAAGGTTTAGTTTATTTATTTTAAGAGGCTACTAAAAAGTGGAACTCTGGGTGTTGCAAGCAAACCTTCTCATCAATGCCTGGCTTCCTCAAAATCTTGCAGAACAAGGGGACATGCAAAGGAAGACTTCAGCAGCTGCAACAGAAGCAGCAGAAGTTGAAGACATGCCATTGAAGAGATGTGTTTCATCCTTTCAAGAAGGATCAAACATCACCTGCATTAGGAATGAAAACATAAAAGCTGTAGTATAAAAATAAAACAATATAAATAGATCAAATAATGTTGTGTCAACTGCATATTTAATTATCCTGCCAGTACTGCCAGAGGATTGCAAAACAAGAGACTTCCTTGGGAGTTTGCATAAAAAATATGTTCTTCTCATGGATGAGACTCTCCTAATCCGTATTTCATGATACAGTTACCAAATCCATGAGAACACATTTAGCTGGCCTCATTTTCTCTCCCTTCTCCCAAGCATCAAATACCACTTACACTTTTTTTTCCCATCAGAGAGTGAAAAAACTACTTTTATCTAGTGCTGACTGAATTTTCTTACTCAGCTCTTCACTGTGAATGATTTTAGATCCTCAAATGTCCATGTGATATCTGATGCTAAATAATTGAAGGGAAAAATGTGGATATCAGTTTCTAATTTGCATTAAAATTGTTGCATATTTTCCTACTAAGTTAATCAATAGTAATAGCTTGGCAAAAGATAAGGAGTCACACTGGTTATGGGTAGTTTCATTCTTTGTTTACTTGTTAAAATTATTTTCTTAAATTATTTAAGTTCTGATGTTTATGTATAAATTGCTCATAAGATTTTTTTTCAAAGTTGAACTTTGGAACATTAATTTATCTTTATATATTAAGGGCGTTTTGGCAAATATGTCCCCTGAGGATATGTGCTGTCAGAAAAGACTTTTTCCTTGATGCCCAGAGGCTTCACCCAGCTGATTATCGATATTTCCAGGTCAACAACAAGAACCCTGTCATAAACTGTGTTACCAGCAGTGCTTTAAAAATTGCTGGTTCTGCATAACAGATTCAGATTTCTTAGCAGTCCCCTGACACTAGAGGAAAAACACTTCCCAGGCTTGAATACCTTTATCAGCTGTGCTCACACAAGAAAAACATATCCTAGCAGCCTTGAGAAATGTAGACAAATGAGAACAAAGTTATATTTTGACAGACAGGTGTCTACCATTAAAGTCAAGAATTTTTCACAATCTGTTTTCACAAGATCTCAGTTAAGACAGAGCATTTCTATCCCTTGATTTTGTGTCATTATCAAAGAAAGGCAGAAAGATCAGGAGAATAAGACTGTGCAGGTGAAACAGGGAGTCTTACTATCAGGGGACCTCAGGGTGAAAGGAAGGCACAACCCCAAGCAAAGTATCCAAATAGCACTTTGTTGTGGGTGTCATAACACCACATTGAAGGGAAGTGGAGCCTTCAGAGAAAACCCAAAGTCACTTGCCTTCACCACATGACAAAAATGACCCTGCATCTCCCACCTCCTGGGAAAATATCTTCCCACCAAAAAAAAGACAATTTGGAGACAGATAAGCACAACAAACCAGTTAAGCCCATTTCATTTCGCATGGAATAATTATACAATGGTCTGGGATATCAAGGGAACTTTGGCATGAATGTCAAGCTGCTACATGCTGACAGGAGCAAATCACATCTGGACACATGCATGGGTCCAGAAGTGCTGTGGCAGGGGAAATTAACATCTGGAAAAACTGGCAGCTACAAGTCTTGGCTCTACTGAACTGTCTGCTTTGAGAACTGAACTGCAAGACATAGGCAGCTAAAGATTCTTAAAAACATTTTTTGATACACAATACTTTTCTTGAGCTAGTCCTAACCAAATATGCCATCAACACACAGGAAGTTTCTGCAGGAGCAAAGAAATTAAGCCAATTTAGCACCCTTCCCACTAGTCCCCCCCTCACTTTATGTGAACAAAGACATAGTAGATTAATACTACCTTTTTTGACCAGGAATAATTATTTAATAATTATAATAAATAATAACTATATTTATTATTATTGTTGTTGTTGTTGTTGTTGTTATTGTTATTATTATTTAATAATTATAATAATAATTTTTTAAACCAAAGCCATAAGAACCTGTTGAATCTCCACTGATGAATCTTAAGTCAACAGCTTTTCAACAGATAACTTGAAATAAAATCAGTAAATTGGAACGTATCTTGTAGAATCTTACCTAAGATTATTTACTATGTAAGTTACCTTGTTCAAGCACAACTCATATGACCCATTTCTGTTCTTTGATCAAACAAATAACCTCAGATCTCCTTCCCACTGCACCTGCAATTACAGACTCAAAGTTTTCTCCTCCAGTCTATCCCTGATATCTATTTAGAATTCATTATGATGGAAAACTCTGCTTTCAAACTTCATCTTGAAACTTATATTATATATATATTTATAATATAAATACATTTCTTTTCCCTTTTATAGAAAGTTTATTTTGAAATCTGAACACATCTTCATGAAAAATTGCTGCCAGAGGCCCAGCTCTACAGGATTTTGATTATAACACCTCTTCTATTCTTGAGTCCACAAGATTGAATGCAATGTTCAGATTTCAAATAGCACACAAGTCAACCACAGAAAAGATGAAGTTGTGTTTAGCAGATAAAAACAAAGAACAAATGGGAGGCCAGATTAGATTACTGCCTGTCAGCAGACCTTATGAGGCAATTGGCTGGCAGCTTTGGTAATGCTAACTACAAACAGCTTGCAATACCGAACCATTACATATATTTCTTGCCAAGACTGACTGTCAGCTGTACAACTGGCCATTTCCTGCCAACATAGTTGACATTTTCTCCTCATTTATTAGTGAGGGCTCTGTACTTGTTGACATGGAAAGTCAACAACTATGAGACCCTCATCTTATGCTACTTATGAATCAGGTTGTCTAAATTACTAATTGCAAGGAACGTATACTATTTTTGTCTACTCACAAAATAATACTGTCTTTTTCCAATGTTCAGACTATCATGTTTGTGGTCTAATGGATATGAATGTCCTGGAAAGAAATTTTTCCACATCTTTCTTTCTAATCCATTAAAATAGCATTATGTAGCTATTTCTTGTTTATTACTAGAGTCAGGTTTACTTTCACAGAGATACAGAAAGAGGCAAAAAATAATCAAATACATTCCATTTCCAGAAAGCAGAATGCTCAGCAGACTAACAAAAGCAATCATCTTGCCATATTTTCTGAAAAGCACATGTAGTTCCAGTACAAGTATTGTGACAGCGAAACCTGAAATGATTGCTTGGACATCCATGTTGTATTATGCAATTATTTGACCATTTAAGTCCTTAATTTCAGCACTCTTTTTTTTTCTCAACAGTTTGGTGGGACAATACAGACAACAAGAGTTTTTAAGCTAAGCATTTGTAGAACTATTGGTGCTAAAGAGTTTTCAGCAACCTGCCACTTTTGACAGTTTTGCTCAGCTTGTCTAACTTCCAGTGCTAAGACAGACCACAGGGCAGCCTTCCCTGCAGTTGCTTAACCTACAATTCCCTGCTCAGATATTAATTTCAATATGTAATTTTAAAATTCAAAATCCAAACTAGCCCAGATTTCAAAATGCAGAAATCTATGCAATGAGTCTATCTTTCTTTTGCATGGCTATATTTGGAGTGTTGGGTGTCTTTTTTTTCCCTCCATACCTGACAGTCCCTCATCCTACTGACTTTCCCACAATGTCTAAACAAATGTTCTGGGCAATAATTTACCATCAGAAGAGGTTCAGTATATCCAGATACCCTTTAGCACATTTTCCCAGGTACATTTCTGCCAATGTCCAGCATTGTTCCAAGATCCAGAACCACTTACCGAAGTTCCAGCTATCAAGAACTAGACACAAAGTATCACTGAGTTCAGCCTAAAATATCAGATCTTTGCTAGCTCTGTCTGCATGCTAATTGACAGTTTACTAGAGAAACCAGTCAAGAAAACCTAGATAAAATAGGAATGAAGAATGAGGACTTCTGCTTAGCATATGCTCTAGGAGTATCAGTCTTTAAACATATTTCTGATTACAGAGATACAGTGTGACCTTGGGTAAATCATTAAACATCTTGGTGCTTCAAATTCTGTCTATAAAATGGGAAGATGGTAATTCCCAACCTTATTGTGTGGACTACAGGGCAGGAACTTCACAATATGCAGTGATGAAGATTGTATAATTACCCAGAACAAAGTTAAGAAAGGATTTGAACTAATAGCACTCAGAAGACAAACCCACAACCCAAGATGATCTGAACACTAAACACCCTTGGGATGGTGTGGAAGGAAAACTAACAGATGACAGACCATCACATTTCCTTCCATCTACTTTGATCAGGCTATGACTGAAGAACAATTTGCCTGCATGTCAGTTATACCATATAGTTTCAGAAATCACCTGAAGAAAGAAGAAAACTTGAAAAAATATTACTACACAAATGTTTTCCAACAACCTTCATTCTCTAGTATTGCATCAGCTAAGGAGAAGTCTTCATTTATTATTCACTTAATTTGTATGAACTTACATTTGAAACCCATTCAGAACATCCTCATCAGTCTTCACCAACAGAAATTATATATAAAGGAAATTCTCGTACATTTTTGAAGTCTATTGGAATATAGTAATGTAGACGTTGTAACCCTCACCCATTCATGGAAAATAGCCCTCTATTTTCTATTGCACTCTATCTTAAAAGACAGCAAATCCACACAATCCTCAGAGGTAAAATTTGAGTTCTGAAAATAGTGCAAAAATGACTGGCTTAATGTTATTTTAGGCCTTTTAATAGTTTGCTGTGAGCAGCAGACCCAAAATAATTTTCAACCTATCCAAATAACTATGGTGTTACAGTTCCATGTTCCAGATTATGAGTCAACTCGCATCTGAATGTGTAATACTCTTGGAAGACTTCAACTTACCCAAAGATATTTACTTTCTGAATACAGATTTCTACAAGCCTCCCAGGCAACATGAGAACAGGCAACTTCTGTTTATATTCAAAAGCTGCAGCCTCCCCTTCCTCTTACTAAACGCTGTAGAAAAAGTTATAGGTCAAAGCTAGATGATGACACCATTTTTTTTTTTTTTAAGACATAAATATACTATATGTATAAATTTCTCTAAAACAGGTAAATTGGCCAATACCAAAATACTTGAAAAAAATTGAAATTTTGGACAAATTTGGCAAATGGACAGTATAGCCAAGCACAGTATAGTCAAGTATAGTGGGTTTATCAGTTGTCTTTACTTCAGAGCAGTTACAAAACAGAATAAAATCTACAGTTTTATTTCTAAAACAAGTCTGCAAAAAAATTAAAATTGAAGTAATAATTTGAACTAAACAATAAACAATCTTAACATAAAACACTTGATTTTCCTGTTTTTTTAGTGTGACTTTTTTCTGAAACTGTTACAATGTTTTATATGTAGGATCATTCAGAAATTTCCCTTTATATTTGGAGAAATCAGACTAGTACAGTTCAATAATATCAATGAGTTCCTTTCTAACCAAGAAAAATGGACAATTTAATTAAATACTTTCATTTGAGGTATAGGCCACACTTTGTAACATTACTTTAGTGGGAATTAAAACCCAAAAAGTTGCTTTTAGTTAACATGTAAGCATAATTCTAATAATTACATTTATGGCCTTTGGTATGCATGAATTTGCTTTACCCTCAAGGTAACAGAATTGTTTTTCTTGCTCTGCAGACAGACATACATACTTTTAGATGAAACTCTACTTTTCAATGTCCAGAGGATTCTCCAGTTTATCAACTCTTTTATTCCTATCAGAAACATGGTTTGGGATATCATGACCTCTGTATGTGAAGTCAGAACTCATCAATGGCTCACACATTGGATTTTGTACTCAAAAATGAGATGCTAACAAATAATTGGTACTTATTTGCAGAAATTATTCAACAGCAATCTGAAGTTATTAGCACAGTAATGGAAACATTCCATAACCTGTTTGTTTATGGTATCTAACAGATAAGAAAACTGTAGATGGTGCTTAAGATATATAGCACAATTCCTGCTCACTGTGCATGGCAAAATGGTTTCCCCTGATAACTGCCTACAAATACAGCTGAACAATCAGCACACTGCTCATTGATAATTCACTGATAATAAAGGAAGCAAAATTTAGTATGTAAGTTACTTATAATCAATTCGTTCAAGTCCAGTGCTTGCAAAAATATTCAATGATATTTATTCATTAAAGTGAAAGAAGAAATTGCTGTATTTTTCCCTCTCTACATTAAGGAGTCTGATTTATTTGCCACCTAGTTAATTTCTTTATCCTTCCAGGTCTTTCTGCCTTCCCACTCCAGCACGGATACATTTCAGACTCAATAGCTATTTAATTAAACAAATGTTTTTTCACAGAATTCTTGACTTACTGTGCAATGTCTGGTTAGAACAGATATGCAATAGGAAAGATGAAAATAAAGGAGGTCAGCACCTACCCTTTCATTGATATTCACTGTGAATTTCTATTGCTAATATTTTGTTTTAATGTTTATGCTCCGTACTGATGAAAGTGAGACATGGAGACACAAGTAGATTTGTTCAGCTTCACTCTACTGGACACAGAGAGTTCAAGTTTCCCTGTGAAATTAATTTTATCACATCGTCCCATGTGACTCCCTCCCTTTGAGGACTCCCTCCCTGAGGACCCTCAAGAGCAGGCTGCTGATCACTCACAAAGAACACTTCTCCTGAATACTCTGCAGACAATGTTGTGTTTGACTGATCTAACCTGGAAGTGAGGTGTGGGAGAAGAGTGAAACTCAGTGTCTTTTAGACATTTTAGAGAGACTTCCAATGCATTCAAAAATCATGTTTATGCTATTCAGCTAATATAATATTCAGTTTCCCCACTGTAAAACTGTAGTAGTTCTGTAGCATGGAATTATTCTGCTGCCATTTCACACAGCCCACATTTCATTCAATTACAATTATTTTTACACAGGCAGAAATATGGAAGGTTGACAGCTCAGTAATTTACAGGAGGTGGGGGGCAGAAAAGCACCTATTGTAAGTCATGCCAAAGATGATTTATCCTGAATTATTCTGTAAACTTCAATCCTGCTTTTTCTTTTTTCCCTCTGTAAAAAGTGCCGTTGAAAAAACAGACAAGAGAAAAGTAGATTCACAAATTTATCCCTCAGTCTCATTTAAAAGACTCAAATAAATTGGGGCCAGGATATTAATCATCTTTTAAAAAGTCAAACTCAGCTGAGACTCTCCAAACCCATCTCTGGATATCTTTCCTTGAAAACCTTCTGATGGATTGATGTGAGTAAATATTTTTTAAATTAGTGAAAGGTCAGACAATAAAGTTCCAGAAACATTTTGCCAGCCATAAATTGATGGGTTTTCTCTGTTTTCCAGTAATTCACCATACCACACTGCCTCAATTCAATTAGGTTGGTTAAAAGGTATTTTTCTTGCTATAAATGTTTCTCAGTTGTGGAAATATCTGTAACTAAAACAAGATTACACATGATTGGTATTTATGGGGCAGTCTTACTGTATTGGAAATTGAATTTCAAGGACTCAGACTTTCTTTTTTTTTAAAGGTATTTCTGTAGAAAAGAAGATTTGCTGACTGAAATAATTCTCATTTGACAGCTGTTTAGTAGCCCAAAGTTTAAGCCCGTTCCCGGGGGACGGATGGATGCATCTTGAAAACTAGCATCACTACCAATAGCAAGAATAAAGACTTTATACAGAAAGCCAAAACAGAAGCCAGCATAAAAGATAATGCACCACATCACCAACCCAAGTGAAGTCTTTTGGAAAGCACAACACAATCAGCCAGTACAGCCAGTCATAATTGTCTCACATTCATCTTCCTCCAGGGTGATTCCTTCACGCTTTGCTGTTTTTCTCTTGTATTGCCCCTTATAACCTGAACTGTTATCAACAGTGCAAGAGACAAAGCCTGATAATACAAAACCAAGCTATAAATAATATCAATTAGAATCCCTGTAATAAAGAACTGAGACCATATTATAAACTTCCTAGGTATATACAAATGCCAAATCTATCATTTAGTGGCCAAGAACAATGACGGTAAGAAGAGAGTGACATTCAAAAGTATGGTGAAGTGCAGTGGATAATATGGTTCAAATATTGATGTTTAGAGAGTGAAAAAGACTCAGATATTGGACTAGGTCAAATACACAAGAAGTTTGGGAGGGCTGGGCAGGCAAAAGTGGTGTACTAACACCAGTGGTGCACTTTTAAGTGGAAGACATTGCCAGCCCAACAGGTCATGATCCAAACCCAAATGCTTGGAAGCTGAAATGCAAGCATGAACAGATGTATCACGTTCAACCTATTTTTTCACATAAATACATTTTCTTTTGTTATTAAAGTACAGCTATGTTTTGCTGATTAAGAATACCAATTAAACTCACACACCAGAGTGAAAAGAGCAGGTGTATTTTACTGGGCATAACTAAATAATGTAACAGAGCAGTACAGAAAACCTACAGTAAGAAAAGACAGAATAGTGCACTTAAAGCAAACAAATAGGAAAATACAGGATAATGCATCAAATCATTACTACATGAGAGAGAGAGAATAGTGATTAAGAAAGATCCATCACCACTTGCATACGTTACCATCATCCAGACCCGCAGTCGCTGGGCAGCCCCGGTTACAGCGAGGATTTGGAGAACCTTTCCCTGCAAGTGGGAAATCCTACGCGGTGCGTCCACCCGTAGGTGAGGCTTCCAAAGTCGCTGTGAGCGGGCCCAGCCTTATATACCTAAAAATCAGCAAGCCAAAATAACTGGCATCTTTGGTTTGAGCAGAAAATATCTGGTTTCACTCCCCAATTAGGTTCCCCCAGACCCTGGCCAGGGCTCAAGGAGGAAGCCAAGGGAGTTTCCCTGCTTATCTAATTTATTTATGTTCTTTTTAGAACAAGGCCACACATCTGGTCCCAAGGCCAGACAGCTGGCTTCATGGCCTTATTAACTTGCCTCTACACAAAGAAGAAGAAAGATACATTCAGGATAGACATGTTTTCATTAAATTCGTCATCAGTAATGAGTAGATGATATCTAAACTATATCTTTCATTAATGAGCATACATATTTCATTAATGACTACATACTAAGTTAACAGCTTGGGCGCAGGGCCTGTTGTTCAGGCTTCAATATTTCAAGACTTTAGCACTTTTTACATCAGCATAGGTGGTTTGTTATAACTTAGTACAATATCTACTAGCACAATGCTTATCAGTTACAAAATATACAGGATTTATCTATAGGTCAACTCTGGCTTGGGCCTGTTGTCCAAGCCTTAGCACTTCAAGCTACAGGAAGATTAGGTAAAAATACATACTCTTATTGACTACACTTTTAGGAGCACAGAATAGGTGTAGATCTGTGTACTGGAAAACTCAGACCTTCAGAGAGTTTCCACAAAAATGTGCTAAACTACCAGACCTGAATGAGCTCAAAGAGTTGAAAAGAGAAATCTAAACAGCAGGTCTGTATTAGTAGTTTAGGAAGCATTCCTGGACTTTTCCCAGACTTGGAGTATTTAGATAAAATTAGCAGCTGAATTCAATGTTTTTTCACCCTTGAATGTTCATTGCATAGGTCAGCTCACCTGTGTGTATTGGTAGCTGGATACCTTTGTCTTATCACAGTATACATAAGACAGAAAAACATCAGACTCCAGAACACTCTCATCTGTCACTCTCATGACCTCATTTTCAAGAAGGCAAAAACCTACAGTTGTTCTATATTAAAAAAGTCTAATGTACAAGGTATATTTAGCCCATTTAAAATTCTGATTATCAAATTAACCAAGGACAAAAAAAATAAATTAACTATACAAAGAAATGACAGAAAAAATTCAACTGACTGAAGACACTTGACTGAACATGGATCCAGAGAAGGGCCACAAAAATTATCAGAGGGATGGAACACCTCTCCTATGAAGAAATGCTAAGAAAATTGGGCTTGTTCAGCCTGAAGAAGAGCAAGCTCCAGGGAGACCTTATTGCAGCCTTTCAATACTTAAAGGGGGCTTGTAAGAAAGATGGGAACAAACCTTTTAACAGGGCCTGTAGTGATAGGACAAGGGGTAATGGTTTTAAACTAAAAGATGGTAGATTCAGACTATATATAAGGAAGACATTTTTTACAATGAGGGTGGTGAAACCCTGGAACAGTTTGCCCAGAGAGGTGGTAGATGCCCATCCCCGGAAACATTCAAGGTCAGGTTGGACAGGGTTCTGAGCAACCTGATCTAGTTGAAAGTGTCCCTGTTCATTGCAGAGCAGGTTGGACTAGACAACTGATAGCTGTGAAGCACAGGTCCACTCATTATTTGTGGGATACTTAACAGGTGCTTAAAAATTGACATCTGATTTATATTCTCTTTAATCAGTGACATTTGATTTCTAATGGAAATTTTTGTTTGTCTGGACCAGCTGTGCAGAAAGTGATTCATCTTTGCATCAAACAGATCACTGAAACAAATTACCACAATATTGCTGGATACACATTTTCAGAACTTTGCATAAATATTCTGCATCTCAACAGAAACAGAGCTGTGGGTTGACTGAGGCACTACACAGTCTATGTCATTTATTTTTGTGTACTGGAGACTCTAATCCCAGAAAATGATTGCACATGAATAGACTGGAGCTCAAAAATACAGGAAAAAGCTGAGCTATACCTGCCATCCAACTCTTAACAAAGGCATTCAGGGCACATGCAATGATTCACAGAGAGAGCACACCAGGTTGAAATACCACCTAAGCTCAGGACCTTTTACTGCTACTCAGACATATATCTTGGGGGGGGGGGGGGGGGAGAAGAAGAAGAAAAATGTTAGGTCCAGTATGATTTGCATGAAGATGTATTAATGTGTTATTTTAGGTCCATAAATGAGTCTTTAAGCCACTTTATCATGTGTGTTACTTTGACATGCAGTCCTGTGTATTACATGACCTCTGAATAAATCAGTTTTAAGGAACACTATCTTATGTTTTCACATGATGAAGATACAGACAACCGGAGAATCTAAATACATACTATTGGGAAGAGGAAAAGCATGCAAGAACGAGAATTCACGCCAATTCTATCCACTGACTCTTGTATGGTCTCTTGTTACTATTTTAAAAGCTATATGAGAGCATGGTAACTTCTGGGGTTGGCTTGCAGTGCAGTCATTCACTATTTTCCTTAACAGCCTTTCACATCTCAGTGGAACAGAACTCCCTCTTTCCTCTGGAAATCCACTACTGAACTGAAAGACTGAGATGGAGCTCAATACTTCCAATCAGATGTAAGACAACAACAGACTATTAACTGTGCTTGGGCCAATAATGGAAAAGCTAAAGTTGTTTTTTGGCCTGAAGAATAGCCAGTTTATTCTGCTTCTGCAGAAAGACTCAGGGGAGGGAGCTGAAAACCATTAATAGTAGGTGTTTCTACAATGTAGCACAAAAATGGACTCACTGAGTGAATGGGCTGACAGACCTCCACATGGCTGCAGTTAGATTTTGAGCTTATACTAATCTGCCCAGCTGGAACCTGTGTACTGCACCACAGTCTGTGGCATAAGCATAGCAGGAGTCAGAAGGCTTAGAAGAAAGGGAGTTGGGATGGTTGTTTTTGAGAATCCAAGAATGGAACAGTGGTCAGGAAATTTAAACCAGGGTGGTATCAGTAGGATAAAAAAAATCCTGACCAGGGATAACTCTGACACCAGAGTATCCTTAGTATTCCCAGGAAATGTTTGTTTTCAGATTGTAACCCATCAAAATGTTTGGAGAGTTATTTTAATGAACAACCCTTAATATTTAATCACTTTCATAATCACTCACCACCCATGAATACACCTCTAGCCCAGATTCTCCACATTACCATATTTCTTAAATGCAAAATAGCTCCAAAAAGCAGAACAGATGGAGTTGCTTTCATTCTCCGCAAAAGGGCTAGACAGGTAAGGGTGTCATTTTCTGTTATTAAGTATGACAAAAAACAACAATGAAGACCAATGTCAATGCATATAAAGGGATCTGTGTAGGTGAAAAAAAAATCATGTGACTTCTGTTAATCTCTGTATCTGCCTTAAGGCGTATTTCATGTTAAGCTCCATGCTCTAATAGTCCCTCATATCTTATTTTAAATCCTGCAGAGCATGTACATCATGCACTTTTATCTTCCACTTCCCTCATTCATATGAACATATGCTTCTTTACATTTTGGCAGTTCTTCAAATGGGATCATTTGAAAAAGACTTACAGTTAATGACTTTAACCTTTCAAAACAAAATACACTGCCTCTTCAAATTCTGGAACACTTTCCTTAACACTGACAACCACTTCTGTTAGCCAGACCAGTCATTCATATAGATAATTATTTTTTAATTAGAAAAAAAAAAAAAATCCCTCCAAAACTGCAACACACATGTCTGGAACATAAGAGGCTATCATTATTCTTAACAGAAATTCTTCTATATGTATAAAAATAAGCATCCTAGAGCATCTTTTGTCTTTACCTTCAACATGAATTCTTTCCAATATATAGCCATCAACCATCAGAAAAAAGAACAACACTGACAATAACTCAAACAAATTCTGAGAGATTTTTACCCAGTGATAAGCTTTATAAGATAAGCATCTCCAAGGTACACATACAAATGAAATTCTCAAATAAATTCAAAAAGATTGGTGGATTAAACAAAGGTGACAATTCTTTTCTATACTGCAATCAAAAATGTCTGGATCAAACAACTACCAGTTATGACTAGTCTATGTAGAAGGCCATATCAGTAGTTGGTCCCCTTCTAAATGTAAAAAATAACTAGTTCCAGGTTAAAAAGCCTTGGATCTAGTTCTTCTAGTATTTTTATGGAAACCCACTGAGTTCTTGCAATGTATGTGCAGCTAGAGTACATAATTACAGTGATATTAAGGCATAATTTTGCTCTCTATACTTCAATGAAATATTAATGTTTTATCTTTCATCCAGGGTCTTGCAGCTTTCATGTCAAACTGGTGCAGCAAAACTGCACTCAGACTGAAATAATACAGGCATGTAAGTTTTATTTCCATTTTTACTAATACTGACAATAGATGGGAATCAAGAGCTAGCATAGCTTTTAGCATGAAAACTGGAAGGAGAACACTTGCTGCAAAGAACAGCATTTTCCCTTTGACTTAGCAAAAAAAATAAGAAGAAATTAAGATAAACTTATTAGCCAATACCTCTGTTTCAACAAACCTAGTGAAAAGGCTATTATCCACCAGAGTTTTGATTAACAAGACTTCTTATAAGTCTGGTTAAAATAGAAAGCAGTTGATACTTAAGGTCTATGGATCAGGAAAAAAAAAAAAAAAAAGTGTTAATGGGAGTAGTGAGGAACCAAGAGAAGATTGTATCTCTTATCAGATATTTGGACATTGATTTTTAAATCACTGGCCTTGAGTCCATTTTCTTCCATCAATTGCAGTGGATTGGTGGCAAAAATGTAACACAGATCTCCTCCTCCTTGTCATTTCACGCATACTTACAAGTCCAGATTCCTCTGTATTTTAGCTCTTGAAGAGTAAACCACATTGTCATTTATAAGGGACCTACAAAGTAATGACTTATCCTCCTTCCGACCGTTGCTTCTCAAATGGTCTGCTAGTTATCTGATATCTCTCTCCTCAGGCAGCATTTTTTCAAGAAAATCCTTCAACATTCAAAAGTCAACATAGAAATAAAAGAGCAGAGGCTTTAAGGTCTGATAGAAAATGATAAAGGAGAAAGAAAAGAAACATCATTCAGCAGCACAATAATCACATTACAAATCTGTGCAATGATTTTTTCAGTAGATGTTAATCTTTCTGAGTGCAAGTTTGCTTGGACACTTTTCCCCTGCACTCTGGATGACCTACTGCAATCTACAGATAGAATAAACCCAAACAGGGTCCATCTGTCCTCATTTTCCTACATGCTTCTACCAGGAGATATAAAAATAATATATGCCTAATAATTTTAAATACATTTTTGAAACTGAAGCTGCTTCACATGCATTTCACAGAGTCACCATTAGCTCAACTCCTGGAAAAACACAGTAAGAGCTAAGCCTGGGGCTGAGTGGATATAAAGAGCAAGTTCTTGCAAAGCTTTTCTACAAGCCTTCCGTTCATTCCTGTTCCTATTACAGAGAATCTGCTTTGAATCTTCACCTCAAAGAACCCAATATTTTCCTCATTTTTGCCTTCCTCATTTTGCCTCAGCAAAATAAATTCAAAACCAGAGCCTGGAAATTATGGGGAAGAAGGAATATATTTCCTTCTTATTTCCCTATAAACTGGGATACAGGGGTTGCTGCCCCTACTCAGAGTCAGGTAGTGAGTGCATTTGAAGTCTCCCACCCCTCAGGAATTTCCTCTGATATGTGGTCATTTATAGTCTTAAGTGATTTTTAAGGAGAGAGATAAAAATTTGAACTGCCTCACACAAATGAGTTATTTGAACCTATGTTTCTTATGTCCAGACCTAGAGTGGGCTACTGGACAAAAAAGAAAGATGTTCCCATCACCTCTGTGAAGGTAATTCTTCCTTACTGTGGCATTCATATCTCCTCTCTTTCAACATCATTCCTGTTTAAATCTATCCGTCTGTCTGTCTGCTCCCCTTCACCCCTTCACCTAATTTACTAGCACAAATCATCACATTAAAAAAATAAAAAAATTTTTTGCAACAGTATAGGGTTTTGTTGTTATATTTTTAGTCTAAACCTCTGTATTTTTCAAGAAACTTAAATGATATTTTTCAGAATATTTTTCTGAAAAACAGTTTTCCCTCATCAGAAACCTTTTATATTTCTATATTCACTCTCAAACTACAATAGATATAGGATAAAATAAAAACTGACCCAGAATTTATATACCTTTATGCACATACAATGAATTATTATTTTAATACAGCAATCTTTCTTGAAACACTCAAAAGTAGTATTCTTCAAGTCAGGCTAAAGCCCCAGTGTGTACCAACAAATGTAAATAAACTCACAGGTACAAATATAAAAAAACATAAATGTGAAAGGCAAGGATAACGTAAGATAAAACATACATGAACAAAGAGTACATGTGGTAGGAAGATCACAGTAACAAAATAGCATTCCTTGACACATATTTAGTTATAGTACTTACACCTTGCCACCAATTTAGCTAACCAGGTGGGAGCTGTATACACAAAAGGAAAAATGCTACCATGACACTGGTAACACCTTAAGAGGCAGTGAAAAGGAGGATAAAAATCAATATAAGAACGTTACAGATGAAGCTGCCAACTTAAAAATCAATCAAGTTAGATAGACATTATTCAAATTAATATTATTGCATCATTAAAAAGTGGTTTGCTGAAATCCATAGGAACATGTCGATACCTATGAAATTCCAATGGAAACGAAGCAAGAAAAAACCTTCACAATCTCTCTGAAATTTCTCAGCAACTGCCTGACATAAATTTATCAGGTCACATCCACAAATTCAAGCTCAGTTTCACCCAGTGTAGCTAGTGACATCTATATATGATGTATGACTAATATCATCACTATGTGCTATACAAAAAGGCCTTTTTCTTAAAAACTGTGTTACTGTATTGCATTCTGTAAAAATAAAATAAAACTGTAAGTCAGAGCAAAATTATTCAAATCTTTGCAAGCCTAAGTTGTGGAAGTTACAGAATCATTAGTCTTCTCAAAAGCATCCAAGCAGCTCAGCCAAGTCCTTTGTCAGTCATTTTATGTCACTTTACTACTACTGCGAAGCAGCAGGACCTCAGAGTACAGCATCTTTACCCAAGCAACAGCTGAAGAATGTAGCATTTGCTTAAGAGAGCAAGCAAAACTGCCTGATTTACACATATTAATATTCAAACCACAACCATAAGAAGCCAGTGAAGAAAATATTTTACTACTTGAAGGTCAACAAGACCAAAGGACTTCAGGGGACAAATAATTTCAAAGGAGAATCAATTATTGAGGTAGATATAACAGAATGAAACCACTTGCATACCCTTTGCTTAACCTTTCCAAATCTCTCCAATTCTCCCCATCTGAGACAGATTTTATATGCAGATTTTAGAACTGACTTGCCAAATTCTTCAATAATTCCGGACACTGAGGTCTCTAGATATTTAAAGTGATTAGTAATAGTTGGCACAGATTTTAGTTATTTTATTCAGTTCTGCAATCAGAACTTTATTGACTTCACTCTCTCACTCAGATGAATGAAATACTACCTATTAGTAACGATTCCTCTTTTGGTTATGAACATTGAACTAACAGTTCAGAAATTACTATGAGTGGTTCTTTTTGTTGTCCTGGTTCTGGAAATACCTCTCACAATAGCTTCCAAACATGATGCTGGCTTTAGCAAATAACCTATAATCCGCAGTATCCTTTCCCCGGTGTTTTCACAAATATTTCCAGGGTAATTCTGTAGAAAAGACAGACCACACTCACTATCTAAGTATTAGAGTAATTCCTCTTTTCCACCTTTTCTTAAACTCCAATTTTATCAGTGAATTCACTTAGATACAAAATTAAAACCTGCTCATCTGAACAGTTCTTTTCTTTTTTCTCTCAACTGATTTACAGATAGTTCTCACTTTATGAGCATTAGTCGTCCATGGCTTTACTCACCAGTAGAACTAATTTTCTTTAATAGTTCTAGACTTTAAAAATACATCTTCAAAGTGCCTAGTCCTTTGGAAGACATTATGGGTAGTAAGTAGCCGTCAGGGAAGGAACTTCTAACTTATGTACTGAGTTATTTGCATAAATTGAAAACTAAAACACTCTTGCCTGACAGTATTACTTTTATAATCAGTAAAAGGACTCATGAGAATACATTAGATGTCTTTTCAGAGTATCAAACAAAAGCACCAAGAACTCCTGCACAGAAGCACAGGGATAAGCATGAAGGAATTTATTTCAATGAAAAAACTGAAGTGTTTCTTTAAAATACTGAGCCCTTGAGAGAGGAGGGAAAATTAACATCTAAATGACAGCAACTCAAAATGGTCTCCTATAAAGCTGAAGACAGAAGTACATTATCTCCCTAGATTGTGAAAAACAGCCATATAGAGAAAATATTTTCAAACAATATTAAAAAATAAGCTTAAATGTTAATGATCTGGGTCCAGTTATATACAAAATGAAAGCCACAATCATGAGTATATATTATAAGCAGTGCCGTAGAAGTAGACTTATGCAAAATTAATGACATTAAATTAAATCTATATGGAAAGAGACCATACCACATATTTATGCTGTATCACATATTCAAATATCTTTGATGACTTGAAGGAAGAAACAGGTTGTAGTTAAGATCAAATCACAAATGAAAAATAGAAGGGGATTAAAAAAGGATATTGCAAATAACGAATAAAGAAAAACACCCTAAAACACAAAAGTAATCACATCCAAAGTCAATTTAGAGGTGTTTTCCACCATCAACAAGACCACAAAAATCATAAAAATATTAAAGATATACAGTAACCACTTGAAAATAATTATGGGAATCTTAAAGAGCACAGAAGAGAGTTTTGGCAGAAATAAATTGTTGGTTGATGTCAACAGACCTACGGCAGCTTTTCTCAACAGAATATCTGCTTTTGTATTCTCACACTTCTAACAACTGTACACGTCTTTTTTTTTCCACAGACTTGTATTTTCAATATAGGTCTTTTTCTAATATTTCACTTCTTCTAACATTTCAGCTTTCAACAATTTCATTAATGTTCAGACTAAGCAGAGCTTTTCTTGAGTATTTTCACCTCCTCAGAGAATGAATAAATTATTTGATTGTGTTTTTACTTGATGGTGACAGGCTACTTACTTGATTGGAAGTCAGAAAGATTTCTGGTTCAAACTGCGATTAAATTTCTTTCCCACTAATTGTCACATTATCAAGCTGAACAATTTGTTATACTCACCTTTTTCTCAGGAGGAGTTTCAAACCTGTTATTACAATAGCACAGCTAGGACTGATTCCATATGGATCAGGTGACTGCTTGCTGTACACTTGTACCAGTATTCTTAAATGGTTCAAGAGAAAGTATGTGATAATTAAACTCAGTCTCTCAAATAACAATTGGGCTTTTAAAGGGGACCAAAAGAGAAGACAGATGTGCTCATTACTTTTTATAGTAATATCGAAGAAGACGCCGCATTTCATATTAGAAAATACTCTTACAGGCAGGAGTTTCTTCTCGGAGTTCAGTATTAATAAGGGACAATTACATAAGTCACAAACTACTAGTAAAAACAGAGAGATCTGGCCAGTTTTCATTCCTGTATCATTTATCTGCATCATAAACCTTTCTTCACTTTAAATATGGACAAACTATGTCTTTTTTGTCTTTTTAAATTAAATGTACAGTAGTGAAAAAGAAATGTTTAAAGAGAAAAATAATTGTCTAACAGAAATAAAAGAGCAAGAGAGGAAACACTTTAAGCTAAATTATATGAGGACAAAATCTGTCCTCTTATAAACATCCAATAGACTCCCTGCACAAACACATTCTGGTAATGGTCCATCAAATGCTGATGTGCATGAAGAATTCCTACTGGATATAATGATTCCGATATGAAAGCTACTTACTTCTCGGAAAAGAAAAACACCACAGAATCGAGATGTAATGCTTAAACACAGAAGAAAATAAGCTATAATATGAGTATTAGGTCAATAATTCCAACAGCTCTTTAGCAAGTGTCAAAGAACTGAAGCAGACTGAGCAAATAAAAATGTAGAGAAAGACAAACACTGTTAACTTGACTTGAACTCCATCTGCAGAGAGAATACTGTTAGCCTGTTTCTGACAGATTACGAGCAGACATAGGGCTGTATCAGTCCACCTCTACAGGCCTAATTAACATGCTTCAGATACTTCTCAGCTGAACCATTCATCTTTGCTGTGGCCAATACCTGGGTATATAATCTGTTAGAAACAACTCAATTGCTTTTAGAAGCAGATGAAGAAAACATTTCCTTCACCAGTGGATATGTAAGTTAGTGGCAGCCATACTGGACCTTAAAGCACGCCTATATACAGAGAAACCATTTGACTCATTCACTGTTTTTTCCTGTCTTTGTAAGGTTTTTTCTGCACTTTTTTTAACCAGGACCAAGTGCTCTGATTTAATTCAGAGTATTTTTAATACTAATTCGGTATCAAATGTGTCTTTTTGAAACAGTGAATTACAATTAATTTACCCATTCAGAAAAATTTTAACGGCAGGTGTTCATTCTCATTTCTGTGATTTTGTGGGTCTTTGTGTATCTAACCAATAGACCTTTTAAAATTATGAAGACATGGCAAAGAGGTCACAGGCCAGACACCATAACTCCAAAACACCTGAGTAGTTTGCAATTGTGTATCAGCACTGAGCACTTTCCTTCCTCCACTACACCTTATACCAGGCACATAAACAGCCTCCAAAGTCAACATGTTGACTTTTCAGCTTGATTTTTGTGGAGTTGGATGGTACATCATGAGTACGTAATTACCGATTTGACAGACGAATACAGTCACCAAATATTTCTCTCCATTTGAGAAAGGGGCTCATAAAAACATGGTTTTAAAAAATGGTATAGCTGTCTTACAAAGGATCAGATGGTAATGGCAAAAGCATCTGGGAGAATTGGCTGGAAGGGAGCAAGACAGAGCACTCCAGAGAGCAAAGAATAAATGTTTAAAGAAAGACAGACACGTGGACATTCTATTTTGTGTTACCTTGACCAAAATTCAGCAAGGACTAAACAATGCAAATTGTCTCAGCCATTCTCTTACTGTATCTGTTGCAGCAAAGCAGCTTAGCCTTTCCTCTGTGTGTGCTGTTATGTTTACATAATCAATTCCAACTCAGTTATTTAATGATATGAAATACAAATATTTCTTTATCATCTTATTTTGCAAAATATTCTGCCTAATTAATCTCTCCTTACCACCACCTTTACTTTCTCTCTGTTTTTAACCACAAGGTTTCACAGCTAATGTTACAAGATGACAAGGGCAATTATCATTAAAACAGAACAGAACAAAGCTATGGTAATGAGAAGAACTACAGTTCATTCACTGAGGTTCTGGCAGTGATGAAAGGAATAAACTGAGCCTACCTTTCTTTTATAGATAGCAAAGCAATTACAACATGTAAAGTAATACAGAGAAAATAATAATCTACTGGAAAACTGAGAGAACACCAGTCTCTGAAAATTACAATGGAAAACAACTTGTATAAAAGATAATTCACTGTATCAAAAATTATTAAGAATAGATGACATATAAAAAATGCTGGGATGCATAGCAAGGAAAACCACTATTTCAAAAAGAAATCCTGTTAATTGAAAAACCCCCCCACCAAAAAAAAACAAAACAAAACAAAACACCAAGAAAAAAACCCCAAGAAATTCACTCAGGTTAATCCGAAAGCCCTGAAATGTCACACTAAAATCCAGGATTTCCTAGGTTTGGCTCCTATGTTTTGGCAGCACAGAATGATTTTAAAGTAAATTAAGAACATACAAGAAGAAATCTGAGGCTCAGAAAGGACAAGTAACTGTCTCAGACTCATGCAATGAGTAAACAGAGTCTCAGGTCCTTCTTGTGTAGAGTCAATCTAGTACCCTGCACTGCAACGTCTTCAACTGTATTTGTGGCAACCTCTCTTAGAGTTTCAATGTCTATTAAAATAAGATATCATTCCATTGCCTTCTGCTGGGTTGGACTTGCCCCTTTTTTTCTGCATGAAATTTCCTAAGTATTCAAAGCAGGGCAGTAGTACCTTCCACAGAAGACAGATACCACAGGTGGGTAACTTTCCTTCTCTCCCCTGGCACACGGTTCGGCATGAACAACTACAGATTGAAAAGCCACATTAAACCCATATGCCAGGCTAAGAAGTTGAGGCTTTATGCAGTAGTCCAGCAGATTAGGAATAGAAATAAGTGCCAAGAGACCTGGGTTCCCATCGTCTTTCTGAACTTGTTCTATTGCAGAGCATAACCTCTCTGAGTCTTAATTCTTCCACCCGAAAAAGTGAGATAATTACACCTCTGTACCTCACAGAGACCCTGCAAAGTTTAAATTAATAATGTTTGCCAAATGCTATGTAAGTGCAAAAAATTATTAAGTTCACTCAGCATCAGAAAGAGGATCAGAGTCCAAGGTTTTATGGCTCTTGGCCGCATATATAATCCACAAGACTTTCCACTCAAGCAGTTGCATTAAATAAATCCAGGACTTCAATTCTTTACTATTTAGTATGTGAAATGTCCTAGGCAGTAGTTCATTCCAAAACTGATTTCTACAAAACACAGAATTTTTACAAAGAAAAATTATGGGGGTTTGAGCTGCCTAAATACTCACTAAGACATTTTCTGTGAGTTTGAAGAAGAATTTTCCTCCAGCAGCTATATCTCACAAGCAAATTGTTTTTTTCCAAGACCTTAAAAAAGAATAAACCTGATTTAAAAAAAGATAAATTTTATAACTATCTAATAGATGGAACCTTGTTTATTTACAAAGCCATATCAGGAATACATCAGAGTTTTTTCTTCTTTTTCCTTTTAAGGCCAAAAAATGCTGCTTTTATTGGGTGAAAAAGAAGAGTACAAGTTTTTCTTTCTTTACATTCATGAAAGCACTTGCTCTTAGGAAAAAACCCCAAACCATTAACAATTCTTAACTTCAAAGTATGCCGTTATAAAGAGGATTTAAACACAGTATAAATATACCCTTAATAAACTCTTGGCCATTGATTTTGAAGACTCTTGAGAAAACACAAAGAACAAGAATAATTTGTCAGATCAAACTGGCTCACAACTAAGGGGAGGTACTGAAGATTGCTTCAGTATTACAAGACAACATGATAGAACTAGTTGCTGTTTCCATATGTTTTCTCATCCAGATACATGCAATGAAGAGTAATTGTTCTCTGCAATATAATTTAAGTACTGGCAAAATACTTCTTAATATACTTTCCAGTCACACTAAGAACAATGTTCTTCAAAACATATTGAGTTCTTTCCTTTCCTGGGGCTGGATAGGGAAGAGAAATCTTGAATACACTTTAAAAAATCTCCTTGTAAACAGATAATAATTTAAATCAATATATCTTTGCAATATGTTCTCCATCCCGCAGAAATCCAGTATAAGGTGCAAATGTCAGATGCCCAGCAGAAAATTTCCCCAGGATAAATTAATTTCATATTTTAGCATTTCTGTTAAAGAAATTCCTTGAAGTTCACAGATGAGATTACCCTCAGAACTTCACCCAGACTCTGCAGTATTCAGACCCAGGCTTTATTCTAACCTCCTTGTCTTCAGTGGAACAATACATGACAATAATTTTAAAATAAAAGACATCTTTTGTGTTTGCTTTGCTTTGTTTTGTTTTGTTTGTTTGTGTAGGCCAGGTGAGGTTTGAGTATTACTTTCCCACCCCTCAATGGTATTCATAGTTACAGTTTTAAGTCTTTATGATATGTGGTCTTAAAAATGGACAAAAGCTAAGATTGACATTGGACAGGACAATAATATTAGCTCAGATTTAAAGTCACGAAAGAACTCACACCAGTAGTGTTAAAATATATGCAGCCTTCTTTTAGATAGGCTATCTTCTTGTGAAAACCTCTGACACCATAGTAAGACCTAGTTTTACATTCCCTTCATTTACAAAATAAAACACTCCATCTGGAAAACAATACTGTTACTAATACTAGTGAGCCTCAACGTTTATTTTTAAAGAAAAATGTGCAGAAATAAGGATCATTATGTTGATCATATGAACCTTGCTATTTCACCAAGAGTTTTATAAATGCATTGATAGTTGCTGGTGCAAAACAGTAGTTAATCTGAAAATGAGGATGTAAAAATACACACATCTTGGCTTAAGCCAGCTAAGGTTTTTCCACTACATAACAGGAAGGAAAGCTTTGCCAGCCTCGTAGACAGATTTTCCTTGCTGATGGAATATAAAGCAGTACTATTATTTATGAAGCTAGAAAAAATGGCTCTAATTTAAAGTGAAACATTTCATCCATCTTTGAAATATACAGACTTTCTGATGAAGACATCCATTTGAACATGTTTTGGCTTGCTGGAGCAAAATCATTAGAAGGAGTATCTCATATATTTCTGGTTATGAACAATAAACAAGATACAAAGTTGTTTAACTTCACACTTCTGTTTGTTTGTTTTGTAAGACATGTTGGAACATTCTCAACTATAAAATCCATGCAGTCCTCAGCCTTTACTTTCCAGACAGTGAATTACCATATTTCCCACAACATAGCTATCCCTTAAGAGTCAGAATGACCTGTTTCTGAAGCCGTGTGAGGGGAGAACCATTTAAGGTCTATCTGATTAACCAGATGCTTTACGAGGAATATATTTCATCAGCTGAAGAGGTGGAATGGAATTCAAAACTCCTTATTGTACCTTTTTTTCCTTCCTGAACATGTGCAATTTCATCCCCAAAAAAACATAGTTCAACTTTGCAAGGTGAATGTAAATTATTGTGATAATGTAACAATAAAATAAAAGTTACATGCTTGAAAACATCTTGTGAAAATAAAAGGAAGTGCCACATACAGCAATGCCTGACATGTGCACATCACTCTCTTAGTCATAGGGAGATTGTAACTTTAAATGAGAGAGAGTTTCGGTTTCAGTGCATTGTCTGGCTCCTGTCTCCTTCCACATTCAGTATGTCAGCTCTGTAACTATTACTTGAGCTAATCTGAAAGAAATAACCTACCTATTCAGGAGAAGTCTGAACATTTCACTTAAGATTACATTTCTTCCTTTCCATGTCAGGAGCGATAAGCAAAACCCAATACCCTGAGCAGAGAAATGATAATTCAAAGAGAAAGAAAATACTCTTGACATTTTAACAATAACAAGTTATTAATATAATTCACTTCAGTTGAAAGAAAGTGGAATACATTTACAATGCAACTGAATAAAGGTTAAGTGTATTTTGTGTTTTGTTCTGCATTAAATATAAATATCTGTCATATCAAATCCTAGACTAGTTTGTAAGCATCCTCTTAAAATCTATGTTTCTAGCAGAAAAGAAAACAAGTTGAAATACCCTTTTTACAAATGGCAAAATCCAAATCATGTAGACCTTGTATGGAATAGCTTAAAAAAAATGAACATAGTTATTCCTCGCAGAGTTATCCACACACTGGGAACACTGCAATCTCCTTAATACAATTGATACTATCTAGATACAGTACCCTTGTAGCAGGTCACTTAGGACCAGTTTCCCAAAACGAAGTAATGTAAAGCAAACCTGTGTCTTCCTTTTTCTTGCTTGTTTCATGTTATCCCTTCCATACGCTCCTCTGAAAACTGTATATTTTTACATAGGAAAATAATTAACCAAGAAAAACATCACCGTATTTATTCATAAAAAAATTTTTAAAAGGTACCTGCAGTAGTTACATACTGTATTATAAAACTGCAAGATGAAAAATAAACACATTTAGTAACAAATTAAATGTCATCCTCTCTCTCTTTTTAATTTATAAGGGCAGTCTGTCTGAAGGAAGCATTGGATTCTCTACATTTGGAGTCAAAGACTGAAGCCACCAGTCCAATTTCATCAGTGGTTTTCTGGCTATTTCCTGGGACACTTCCAAGCCAGAATTTGAAATACCATTTTTTTTCTGTAAAACTTAGCTCAAATACTAGTCACCCAAAGGTAAGGGAAGCAATGGGCCTTAGGTTGGCTCCCTCTTATGCTTTCTTTTTTAATTGAATACCAATGCTATAACACTTCAGTTCTAATGCTAGGAGATGTGACCTGTCATCACTAGCAACAGGCTCATTTTATTGGGGAAAAAAAAAAAAAAAAAAAAGGCAAACAAACAAATGAGCTAACTTTCTGGGAATTTACACAATTCAGGATTTGAGGATTCAAGGGCCCACTTAGGAAGCATACTCCAGGCAGTAAAGTACTTCTGTCAAGCACCAAATTGTTCTTGCTACTATTTGCTTTACAACGGTCAGTAATATGTACAAAGTTGCCTACATAGATACTAGCTCCCATACATTTGTTCCCTTTAACCTAATCAGCCAGTAACAAATGAGTGGGTGTAACAGAATAAAGGGTATTTGTCAGTAGTATTTCTCTTTCTCTAGCATGCTTTCCTTCAAAAGCTCAAAAGGTAAAGCACTTTGTAGATGTTGTGTGGAAAGGATGCTCTACAGAAGGTGGGAACCCTCAGAGTTAGAACAAGAAAGAAGACATGAAAGACGTTCATGTGCAGAAGTGTTCTTCAGCTGAAAGGAATTAAATAGAGAAAGTTGAGGAAGGAAATAAAAGGGAATAACACGAAAGGATACGGGGGAGGGGGGATAAAAAAGAGTTAACGAGAAGTTCAGCTGCAAATCCATGCAGTATAAAAGTATACAAACATAATTAGAAAAACGTGTTTAGTCTGTGAATGGAACATGCAGCTTGTTTTGAACTGTGGTTTTTGCATTAGGAAGACCATTCCAACATCAATAACAGATACACATGTTTACTTACTCTACCGCTATGAGCAAATATATCTGTACAATGAGTTGGAGGTTATATTTAAGAAAGTAAGGAATGCAGCCAGATCTCACTAAGGACAGATGTATTTTGTGTGCTGCAGCTCTGAGCAAAGCAGAAACTTGTAACACTGCCGACATTTGCAAGGCTTTAAAAGTCACCAGCTCTGTTCAGAAAACATCTGCAGAAGCCAGCTGCACATGGACAATGCCAAAGAGTAAGGAGAAAACAAGCCAATAAATTTTTCCTTTTAAATCTAAGATGACAGGCTCAAAGGCTGCTGAACAGCCACTTTTTCCTGGGAGAAAGACACATAAAACTTCTGCAATGAGAGTAAAAGAGGAGGGTGGAATGAATACAGAATTCTACTAGTGTGAATTGAAAGTATACACAGAGGGAAAGCAACTTCACTGGGAAATGCAGCAAGGCAATTAAAATAGACAACAACTTAGAGAAACACTTTACAGCTCCATATCTGCCTCTGCTGCTCCCTCTGAAGTGAAAAACAAAGATTGAAAGCAAATCTAGTTCACTTTCCTACCACAGAAAGAGGAGTCTCCCTGTAAGAACAGCAGCTTTCCTGCATGGATGGCACAGGAGTAGTTGTACAGCAGGAAGTATGCAAGAGAAGGGACCATGAAAAGGTCTGATTAGATACTCCTCATCTTAAGGGGCACCTCCACACGCAATGTTTTCCATACCTATTTGCCTGACCTCAAGGTAGGTATTAGGCTCTGGATTTGTTAAAAGTCCTATGACTTAAAAAATAATGAAACGCTAACAGATGTTAAGCAGTTGCAGCTGAGGCAGCATATTTTCTTTTGGACTTGCCTACAAAGAGAATGAAGGCAATATACAGCAAGGTGGCAGTTTAAGTCTTGCCATGAAGATTAAGGAGATGACCTCAATTTCCCACCTGCTCAGCTGGGACTCTGGCCTTTGGGCTAGTTAGCTATGCCACAGTCATCCTGTGAAGTCACTTTCACCTTTGGCTGGAAAAAAAAAAAAAAATCTTTAGGAATAAAGTATTTCTTTAAAAATTAGTAAATAAAAAGCTCTAATTAAAATGCACACCTTTAGCTATTGCAAAACAATGGATAGACCTCTATTATGGTTTCTCACTCTAAGAAATCTTGGTTCCTATAGAACAGTGAGAGCTAAGCAATTACTTAGTAAAATTATTTTTCAGTACTTTTTTCTTTAAAGAAGCATTTTTAAAATAATTTCAAAAATATATTACTTGAAATACATTTGCTATTCACAGCAGTGAAGAAGACACATTTTCGGGAAAGCACAACAGTATTCCATTCTAAAATGACTTAAAAGTAAAGGTCTACCTAGTGTTTTGCTGAGTGGGAAAAAGGGGGTGGGAATCACTGTGCATAACCAGTGACAGGGAAGAGACCCAAGAAAGATGTTTCTGACTCAGAAAATAGCTAAAGTGTTCCCTGCTTCTTCATCAACCAAAAGGGTTGAAAGTCCTGAAGTAAGCCTGCTGTGCCAAAGCAGTGACATTGGGGTTATAAGCATTTTGACTGATATGATTAAAAGCAACAGTAACAAAAAACCACCCTGATAACTATAAGATAACTATACTACTATCTCCTAAGACAATTAGGAAGATGGAAATTTTGTTTCATCACAGTTTTGGCATTTTCCTTATACAAAAAGAAAGGGGATGAGAGAACACAGAAAAATGATGTTCACACTTTTATAAACTGAACTTGGATCTAAGACTGCATTTTCCATTTTAGAACCTTTTCATTCCTTTTTAAAGGAGTGGCAAGAGACCCAGATGATGGAAACCAGAGGGCTGAACTATTTTTGCACTCTCAAAACAACATATTTTCTTGAAACCACATTTATAAGAAAACTTTCTAAAGATAGCTATTTGAACTCAGATATACCCAACTTACTTTCAGAAATGAAATAAGAGGACAGCACTTTTTCTATAAGTATTGTAATTGATCATTTGGTCTTTAACAGCCCACAAATACTTGATCATGTTAATGATATTCTTTTGGGGTTACTAGATGAATCCTACCAGCTGTCTGTGTTTTATGTAAGGGTTGAATCAGTGATATCAGATTATAGTGAAGAGAGTGTCCAAGACTTGAGCACAGAACAAGAATGAAATCTGTTTCTTATTGTAGCTCTTTGTAAACCATCTGTTGACTTTTGTTTGACAAGTTACCTCTGAGGCATGATAGAGCCAAACCATGAATACTGCAGGCTTGTCATTTTTTTTGAATAAATAAATGCTCAAACAATTGTACTGAGAGCTTTTCATAATGCAGTAAAGATGTTCTACATGAGTCACAATTAACTAAAGACAACACACTGCCTCTAATGACTTTAACAGTAACTGGAGTTATGTATTATCATCATCAAGAACAGTAGTATCTCATTTGCTAGAAGATAGCCTGCATAGGTTCAGCCAGGAAGCATTTAACAAAAACACTCTGGGTTCTCCCAGAAAAATTAAGCGTACATTTATATTTTAGAGTGTCTGTACCACAGTTAGAATGTGATAACTCAGGATAGCATATCATTGTTCACTTTAAACTGGGTAATTGAGCAGCTGTATCAGGACAATATTAACAACTGTCCAAAAAGTGAGCTGAAGACATGCCTTCCTCCTACTCACAAAGAAAGTCTGTACTTTGCCACATGACATTACAGCTAATGTTCCCAAATGTGGCCAATTTTAAATTAGCATGGTGCCTACATGACAAATTTCTGACTACTGCAGAAATGTACCCTACATGAACACATAAATTTAAAACAATCGTGAAGGTACAAAGTGTAATCTCTTATCTTAAAAAAAAAGAGATAGAGAAAACTTGGAGTACTACAGTCATGATGCATATACCTTCTCTTTTTGCAAAAAATCTTAATCGTGGACATCAAAGAGAATATGGATCAACACAGTAGCTGTGGGATGTTAAAATCGGTGGATACAATTGCTGACACTTTTTTTTACAAGTTTCTGGAGAGGGCAGATTTGTGTAAGATGGGAAACTAGAAAGTAAAAAACTTGCAGTAATTAAAGTGGATTTGCCATTTTACAGTATTTTCCCTTTTTCATTTCAACTTCATACTATAATTTTTCTTTCTCATTTCTTGCACTTCATTTCCATTTCTATTTCCTATGTTAATGTTACAAAACCCCCACAATCTGTGAATAGTCCATTAAAACTGGAGTAAAGTAACTATGGGGCAATTAGTTGTTCATACTGAACTTCACAGCAACATTGTTTAAGTGATAAAAAAGTCTACATAAAAATTCACAAATTAAATTATTTACACACCAAATTAAATTGTCTGGTGTATTTTCAATATTGGAAGCAAGTTAAGGTGCCTCATGAAACGTCAGTAGTTTCTGAATGGTCCCCAGAGAAAACATACATCAAAACCGTCCTTTCAAATGGAAGGCAAGTTTTACTACATCACTGAATGCTGGTAGCATGTACAAATGAAAGGGTAATTAATATTAGGAATCTCATTTTATCCCTGAAGCAGAGAATTACTTTTTAGCTGACACCGCACTTATAAAATAATAGTCATTTAAAACAATGATATATTAGCTCACATATTCTAAATTTTTCTTTTGATTGATAATTACTATATGATACTACATATTCTAGGTTTCCGTATAGTGTCTTTGATTACCTCAGCATTTTTTTAAAGTGGAGGAAACATAAAAAAGATTTTTTTTTTTAAATAACCATTCTCACCCAGGAAACAGATTACTATGCATGGATCTGACAAGGGGTTTGTTGCAGTTGTTGTTAGGGTGCTGTTAGAGTCTCATATTCCACCTATAATACCAACTTTTGCATTGATATGGTATAATAAAATACTTAAATAAATTATACTATCTGTTAGAAATAGGTGTAGGGACTGATGTTTCATTATTTTTGAGACAACTTACATGATTCAGCATAAAGACAGATATCAACAGAAGAATATTGAATACTCAGCCTGTGGGAAGAGCATAGTGATAGATGTGATGTTAAGAACATCAGACTTTCTATTGGAGTTACCTCAGGTCAGTAATTCACAGAGTGGGGAAGGTGGAAGCCTTAACTTCATCAAACTGTGGTAAGCATTGAGCTATCTATTGCCACTCAGATCTTCAGGCAGTCAGAGGCTGTTCTCTGAAACATCAGTAAAAATGGATGTTAGATATGATTAAAAAAAAGGCATAGCAAACAAAATCAAAGAGCATTATGCCTCAGTGAAAATATGGGGCTGCAATGTTTTGATCCTGCGTGTAATTCTGAGCTTGTATCTGAAAGGACTAAGCTAGAATGAGCCACACAGATGAACAAAGCTACAACATATCTACCCAAGGAGTTACTAAGTAGATGGAGTATCCACAGTCTGGAGAGAAGACAAGTGGGGAAGATTTTGGTAGGAGGGACCTACAAAGTCACAAGCCACTTGGAGAAATGAAAATGAAGAGACTTTCCTTAATCTTTTATATTGCAAGAACTGGCAAAGAAGATGAAATGACTGAGGTGCTGGCTGTGCCCTGTGTCCCTGTCCAACCCGCACCCTCCCCAGATGGACGTTCTTCACACAAGGCCCATTCAAGCTTTGGAAAACCTTGTCACAGGGCACTGTGGCTATTAGGTGCTTACAGACATTCATGAAGGAGCTGGACAACTTGATAGGAGCAGAAAAGACCACCAGGCTACTGAATAAAAAGACAGAATACCCCAAGCTATAGGTTGCTGGAAACTGAGACCTTGTTTTAGAGAGGTGTCCTCACTGTGCTGCTGCCCTATGGTGTCCTCTATGTCCTGCAAACACCTCGAGGCTTCTGTTCCCACCTCCTGGCCTAACAGACTTTGATCTCAGTCTAGAATAACCATTCACATGATTTTATAGAATAAACCAGTCAGACATCCACTGCATACCTCAAGGTGTTGAGGTTTTAGGGTAGGATACAACTCTATTTACCCAACAGCTCCAGTAACATTAATGCAGAGCATGATTGAACCTAGACAGGAGAGATTATCAAAAATTTAAGGCAATACAGCCAGAGTCTTAAATCATATGACTGCCCTCAGACGAGGAGCTGAGCATGTCATAGTTCAGACTTCTCTAGTTCTTAAATCCTTTACATGAGAGACTGACTTTCTTCTGGAGCTTTCTGATAGATACTGCTCATGACTTCACCATTTTCAACTCAACCTTTTTTCTTGAATTGGCTGTTATTTAGTTTCTATACTTTATATTGTTACATCTTAGATTATCAATCTCATGTAATTACTTCCAGCATCCTAGTGTAATGGGTGGAGTTCATTACTGCAGGTACCACAGTAATTCAACCATGATTTCCTACCAGTTCCTAAGAGAGTTCCAAGTATAGAAACACACATTTTTGAAAATTCCTTTAAAATGCTTAAAATGTATTGTATAAAAGCAATGGCGCACAGGTTGAGAAGACTGGCACAGTGCCACAATCCATCATGAAAGAAAGAAAGAGAGAAAGGGGGAAAGGAAGGGGAGAAAGAGGGAGGGAGGACCTGCTCAGTTAACAGAAAACCAAGCAAAACTCCAGAACATTTTAAGAAATACATAAACTATCTCTGAAGTCTCCTGTTAAAGGGCTGAAGTGGGTTCAAGACCACCAAGTTTTGGAGGCCTATGGGAACAAATGTCATAGCTCTTGTTTTCTTTTGATATCTGATGGGTTGGATACTACAATTTATCAAAATCCTGGAGGACATAATCCCTTAAGAGCAAAGACTTAAACTACAAAAACAAAAATAACTAAAAGAACCCCTACTCTTGAGAATTTCCCCTTATTCATAATTTATTAACTAGCAATAAAGTGTTCAAACTCTGGAAAAGATCAGAAAATATCTGTTTTCCTGCTTTCCAAAACCAGACCCAGTATTACAGAGCGTGTTGAAGTCACCAGTCAAAACAACTTTCTTAGCCTATTTTGGTCATTTTCCCAGTAAAAATCAAGACATCTCATTCTTCTTTCTTCCTTCAATCCAGTCATTTTGGAATCTATCAACGACAGACGTTGTAGCGATCCTTCAGTCCTATTTAAGCATTGTTAGTTATATGGATTTAATATATAACCTATGCAAAAGCAATATGTTGAAAACATTCTTCCAAACCATCGGCTGCTAATGAAATATCAGCTCTTCCACATTAAATAATACTATATTATGGTGTTGCTTCACCTCTTCTCAATGTAATTCTCTGCTGAGGGATCAAGGATGCTGCCAATCCCTTGTCTTTTAATCAAATCTGAACGCTCAAATGTTTCATCCGGCTTCTACTTGTTAGTTTGGCCTTGTACACAGTCCTTTTTAACTGCTGTGTGGTTTCTGTAAAGTCTGACAGGATGTCTTGGCATGATTATGGCTTCTATATGTGCTGAAGTTATTATTGCAGTATTATAAAATGTGTTGTCAACTGGGAATTAGCAAAACAGCTAAGATAAAATAACTGTAATCCTGCACCTTCATTAAAACTGGATTCAAACTGTGTTTATCAAAGGGGAGGAAGGTCTTGCAGCTAATGCCATAGCTATAAGCTGAAGGCTTCAGTTCCTGGTAGCCTCAAAGATTTCTTGCCTGATCTGGAGCTGTGACTCTTAGAGCCATGAGATTGCAACCACTTGCTGATAAAGCATCTAGTCCCATTTGCAAAGATTTCTCAAAAGGTCCTTGCGTATCACTGATTTTCAATATTATGAAGCATGAAAGCTAGCATTTTTAAATCTTCAGCAAATATATATCTGCCCCTCCAGAAGTCTGTATACCTTGGAAATGTGAAAGCTGTATGTCCTCAACAGTTTTCAGCTGTAAATTTGGGATAGCATTGCCAAATCTACTTCACTGTAGTGTTCAGAAGATAATTTTACCTAAGAGCCACCCTGATGGTCAGGGTAGCTTATGGTCTTATGGTCATAAGACATGGCTGCTTCTCACAGCTATCCTGTAGCAAAAGTGTAGAAAAGATCTCAGTACAAAGTAGTTAGTTTTTTCATTATTCTGTCTGAGAAACTTCTGGCACTACTTTTGTGATATTTTCTGTAAAAGGCAAGGGACATGGCTAGGAAGGACTTTTTTTTTTTTTTTTAATACTAACCATCTCCTTTCCTATATCAGGAACAAAGGTGGAAACATCAAACACATTACTAATAAAGCATAGTTCTCCCTCATGACCCTCTCCCCAGAATCCCCACCAGTGGAGATCCAGGATTAAATGCTTTTATAGAAGTCTAAAATCCATCAGTTCCCAAAGCAAATGGTTCAAACACAATTATTACTATACTATTTGAAAAATATCAGGTTGTTTCAGAAATTCCCATATGTCAGGAGACCCTTTAGGTAAAGGGGATCCATGCACCACATGAGAGAAACAGCGCTTCCCTGCAACATCACACTAATAGGACTGCCATGGAGGTAGCTATTAAAGACTAAAGAATGAAATGGGAAAAGAGAATGATAATATCACCTCCCAAAGGGTCTGAAAGAGATATCAAAGGGACCTGAGCCAATGGTGTGGATTGACTGAAAAAGCAGAAATCCAAACAAAGCTCAAAAGACACTTCCAATTTTGGACGTTTCTTTAGGGTTTGTCAAAGAACTGAATGAAGAATAAGGACATGGATGTTGAATGAAAGTAAAATGGCAATTTGAAAGAGAAAAGTCTAATCTTTACTGAATTTTGTTTTGAAATTATAGAAGTGAAAACCTCATTAATTTTTCCCTGTTGGACAAGTAGACACAATTATTTTATACACCCAAACTTCACTGCTTTTTCCAATGGAAACAATGAGTAGTTTCTCTCTCTTCATTAACATTAATGAAGAGAAGTAACATTAGAAGTAGCAGAGTCTGATGAATAATATTTACTACTTTATTGCAACATAACTTAGGACATTCCTTTTAAAAAAATTAATTGTTATAAATTTATTGCATAAGACTGAAACACTCAAATTCTTGAGGAAAATCAGCAGATTCTCTAAAAGCACCTCTTTGTTTTTTCAAGAGGAATCTGCAATTCTGTAGTAAAAGCAACTCAATCAGCATGTTCTCCTATTCTATTTTGTACCCAAGGCACAGCATTCAAAACTAAATTCAACTTTCAATTCCACGCTGAAAGTACAGTTTCCACTAGAGGCAACTCTCTCAACTCATTTCAATGGTCAGAATTCAATTAGCAGAAAGTGACACCTCGATGTAGATTCTAGAACCCAGCATAAAACCTACATTCAGGCAAGATCCTGAAACTCCATCTCTTTCTGGATGATCTTCTTTCTCAAATGGAGGAAGATCTGTTATGTTCAGATGAGAGAGATTCTTGGTACGTTGAGTAACTTCTGAAGAGATTATGGAAGACTATACACCAAACTGCTACTGATCAGTTGAAAATTCTTGAGTGAAAGAGATGAGCTGGGTAACTTTTCTATAGCCTGGAGAGTGCTATTTTTCCAGAACTAGGAGTCCTTCATCTTTAATGCACCTTTTGCTAATGAGACAAAAAGCAAACACTGTTATGACTTTTCCCAATTATAAGAACTGATTGTGATTTCACAGCAAGATAAAGCAAGAATAAGTCTGATCCACATTTACAGACATTAAAAATTGGCATGTATAGATTCCAAGAAGTTTCTGAAGATCTTTCATACACTGATAACTGCTTTCTATTTTTGGCACTGATGACTTGAGCTCTGTGTTATATTAATGACTGATTTCCTAGTGTGTAATTTTATGTTTTCATACTTTTTTAAAACCTTTCTGTCCATAACCAAGCACATGTGTGGATTTGCTTTTTATTTAAAAAGGTAAGAACATCTCTCTCGGTAAGCATACTATACTGTTTTAATTTTGTTAACTGTAATTGCATATCTGACTTACACAGTACCTTGCAGGCTATGAATATTCAGGAGATCATCTTCTGCTAAGCAATTTCAATTAATCTGACTCTCACATCATAATCACAGAAATGGTTTGCATTTTTGACAGGAAATGGACAGTGTCCCAGAAATCCATTGCCTGACAGAATTTAAACTTCCCACTGTCCTGAGAAGAAATCATGCAGGATTTACTACCAATGCTACAATCACATTGCAATAAATGTTACTTTGAATTAGATGTATTTTAATGTACCACGACTTTTGAATCTCTAGGCACCCTGTTGGAGTTCTGCTGTTAATATTAACTGAAGCACATAGTTCTTTTATTACTCATTAACGGCCCTATTCAACAGAAATTGAATTTCCACAGCTGCCAAGCACTGCAGGCTCCTAAGGCTGGGTACCCACAGAGCCTAATCCTGATGCAACTGATAGAATTTCCTTCCCAGACAGTGAGCAGTTTCTCCAGGGCTGCCATACCACCTCAGATGGCCTTCCACAGCCCACTCATCTAGATCCAAGGAGAAAAATCATACCCAAGCAATGGACTCAACTGTTTCTGGAAGTGTTAACACAATTCTCCATTTCTAAAGATCTGGACATTACAGGGTTTTCCAGGTGTTTCAAGCCACAAGTGTGCTAACAATCTGTCATGAAAATATGTAATTAAACTATAAATGTTGATGAAAGCACACTTTTTTATTGAGTTGATAACAGGTAACAGGAATGCATGTATTTTTAATGCTTACACTCTTCCATTTTGTGAAAGGATATCTAAACTTGGTTCTTACTGTTTCCACAATGTTTCTCAGGATACAGGATTCTTACTTTACTTGGAAGTCTCCTGAACTCGGAAAAAGCTGAAGACATTCCCATAGCTACTTCGTTTCCATAGCCATTTTATGTTAGATAATTATTGTGGGGACATGGAACCAAAATATATTTCTGTATGCTAGGACTTCTGATAATGCAAGTGATTTCTGATAAATATAGGAGCTTAAGATAAATTTATTAGTAATATTTACTTCTCCTGTAACCTAATCTTGACTACAATTACTAAAACATCAAAGAAATCATTTTAATATAGCACTTGTCAAAAATCTGGCATTTCTGTAGATGTAGCTCTTCCTGTCTTTTCTTACATTGTCAGTCAATCAGCTTATGTTGGGGTTGCAGAAAGGCATTAAACACCAGCTAAGCATCACAATTTATGGAGATGGAATACTATGGTAAAAGCAGCACCACCAAGAAAGCCTTTCCAGTTTTTGCAACCTGTTTTCTGCCTGAAAAGATGTCTTCAACTCAGATAATTGTCAACCTGTCATCTTCAGGTCTTTTACAGCCCCTGACCACAAGGAGGGAGGACCTACAGTAGAAGTGGTTTATTTCCATGCTAATAATTAGGAGAGAAAAGCCCATTTTTTTTCTCAAAGTACCAGGGTCCCAATATCATCAAAATGGCATAAAGTGCTTCTACTTATCTCTGAGATGAGAAATTGGCTGGATTTACACAGTTTTACTCTGCAGCTACTCTGATTTTCTTTTTACTCCAGATATATACAACATTCCAATGACTTTCTAAATTCATACCAGAAATGTACATTTAGATGATTACGTCATTAAAATTAGTAACTACAGATTAAAAACTCCAAGTTATAAAATGCCATAAAATAAACTAAATACAAGATAAATACACTAGAGTAGGTGAGTCTTTGTCAGTATGAAAATTCATTATATTCAGTGAGACTTCTTGTAAGCTCCAGGACTTATTTCCTATATTTCCAGAATCTACACTGATGTTAGTCTGCAGATCATAGAAAACATGACTTACAAAAGGTCTTTGTAATTAACATGAATAAAAGGTTAGCAGCACTGTGTCTACTTTTTTTTTAATTCAAGTATAACAATAACCAATATGATTTAAGAGAAAATTCTACTAAGCTTCATGTTAACAGAATATGTATATACATTTTTTTTTAAGTTGTATTTTGACCTTTCCTGGGTAAGCCTTACATATCATAGTTTTTCATATTAAACAAAGAAGTTTAAGACTAAGTCAGTGAATTCAGCTGTAGGAAAATAAAGAGCAGACTATGTACCATCATATGTTTCAGACAGGGAGTCCTTTGTGAGCATCAGAAGACATACATACCTTTGTCATTTTCATGACATTTTACTGTGCAGCACCTGGCACAATATAGTCTCAATTACGTATGTCCATAAAGACAGCACTATTGCTATTAATAATAAATGTTTATGCTTCTCATTCCCTACTCTCAGATGGGGTCATACAACATACTGCATTGTACACTGCCCAGCTGTTTTTATATTGGACTACAAAATCATAATAGAATATCTCAAGTTGGAAGAGACCCATAAGGATCATCGAGTCCAACTCCCTGCTCCTCACAGAACAACCTAAAACTAAACCATATGACTAAGAGCATCATCCAGATGCTCCTGGAACTCTGACAGGCTTGGTGCTGTGACCACTTCCCTGGGGAGCCTGTTCTAGTGACCAACTACCCTCTCAGTGAAGAACCTTTCTCTTTGTAAGGCCTCTCTTCCATCAAGGGCGTCCACAGCTCCTCCTAATTTAGTATCATTGGCAAACTTACTTAATATACATTTGATTCCTGCATCCAGATCATTTATAAAAACATTTTTAAAGAGCACGGGCCCTAAAATTGAGCCCTGGGGAACTATCATCAACTCTTTCTAGATTTTTCCATCCAGTTTTGCTTTTTCTTCTGTCTAGGTTGCTTTCTTGTTTGGGGGATTTTAAATATCTTTTTTTTTAGCATTTGTGAAACATTTTCAAATTAAAGACAAACATATAAAATTGTTCAAGTTGCACAGAATTCTGAATGTTTGAGACAAAATTTCAAGAAAAGCAATTAAATGCTCAAAAAAATGGTTACTATCCTACTCAAAGACCTGTTCAAATTAGCAGTCGACTTACACTGCATGGTAGGTATGCAGAGAAAGAGTTTTGTAGAAAATGAAGAAAACGGGGTGAAGAAGTTTTAGTTCATGCTTCTGTGCCAAACAAGGATCAAATATACCTGACAAATGTGTCTCTAAAAATTATCTGAAAGACCACCAGCAATGGAAAATCCATAATATTCCCCAAGTAATGTACTCCAGTGTTCCACTGTCCTTACCACTGGAAAGGTTTTTTGATTATTTCTATCTTGACTGTTCTTTCTTCTTGCAATCTGAGCTCATCAGCACTCTCCTCTCCAGAGAAGGGAAAACTGTCATTATTTTCCTTTTAGCAAATACCCTTCTGATTTATCTCAGTTTACCTATGACTCTCCTTAATTACCCAAAACCAGATGTATCTCTGGTAAGGGCTCAGATGTCCTACTCAGGAAGCAACACTGTTTCTCTTGCTATGAGTTAATAACCAACATTTCCTTAAGGGTGCCAGCCTATACTTGTGGAGTTGCTGTGTCAATATGTTAGCTTCTCCTCTCCTGAGTTTCACCCTTTTTTCCCCCAGGACAATATTTATAATCTTTTTCTCCTACAGTTAGTCACCTCCAAATGTAAATAAGAAGAGGTTTTCATTTTCATTAAAATCTGAACAGCCTTAGAACCATTATGGAATCACAATGGATATATGTCCCCATTTCAACAGTGAATTTGTGGTAACAGATTCTCTAAATGCTGTTACATAGTACTGCAACATTTTCAATCAACATGCTGTTTTCCTAGCTTGCCTTTTAGGCTACCATATTAACCAGTGTCAAAAGCTGGTGGTATTTATGTATCTCCCCTATCCAAAAGGTTTGTCACTTGTTATAATTGGTTTCAACTTACTTTATTCTCTATAAATACAGGTTAGTTACTACTCTTTTCCTCTTTTACCTCTATTTTTCAAATGCTCAGAATTCTGGGAACTGAAGTAGCTTGTTAGTCCGTACTTCCTGGACCTCTCCTCTCTCTGTTTCTATGTAAAAATTAATACTAGGCACTATGCTTGCCATTTTCTAGCACTCTTATTCTACAGTTGTCCTCCATCATTTCTCAAAGGCAACTTCCAACCATTCTGAAATTTCTTCAGCCAAGTCACTATGCATATTATCATGAAGTTTATCAGACCAGACAATCTGAAAGCAATTAATTTATCTAAGTACTCTCTAATCTGTTCATTCTGTAGTTCAGATTGAACATTTTGCCAGTGGTATTAACTGCTCCTGACTAACTTTTTTGTGAAGACTAAATGCCACAAGACCTGTATATCATTTGATGGTTTTCAGTTTGGGAAGGGAAAGGGTTTCCTTTTCTCTTCAACTTCCTTTTGCTAATAACAGATTTGCAGAACTTACAATTAGCTTATTTTAAAATGTTTTCTTTTTACCCTTGATATTTCCTGCTACTTAACATCATTCTGTGCCTTGAATTTCTGACTTTGTTACTACATATTCACATTATACTCCTCTTCCATCAGACTATCAACTAGATGACCAAGTTTAGATTTTGTGTTCAGTCCTTTCTTGCAGTCAGTAAAGCAGCAACGGCTTGGTCGTATTTATTGTACCTTTCTGTCCTGTGGCAGCTCACTGTAGCTTCTTTTTCATCGGGCTTTCCTCCCATGTGACCTTAAATAATAATTCTGAGAGTTCATTGAAATGTGCTTTCTGGAAGTTCATGATCTTTACTTTGCTTTCTCCCTTATTCTCTTCCCAGGGATGATAAAACCTTATTTCAGTTTCACTCGCTTTCAGCTCACAACCTCAGGCAGTTCTATATTTGATTGCCCTCTCTCTCTACTTGCTGTCTCCACCTTCTTTAGCAAAAGAAATTTTTCGCCTGTCAGTTCCTGTATTTTGTTGGACAGCCTGGGTCATGGATTTGTTAAGATCTTCCACTGAACATTAAGTTTTTCACTTGGTGCTTTCTACATTTTGTTTTAGGTTTGTTATCTGATTTTTCTGTAAAGAGGCAAAAAAAAATTCACTTAGACTTCTACCATGTAAGTCCAGGTCTTCTACCATAGACTTTGAACAAGTCTAACTGCATATATACTGAAAACCTCAGGGCAAGTATATTGTGTTCTTCATGTTCAAGATCACACTTTCTTCTTCCTGAACAAGCTATACACTTGTATATTAACATTCCAGTAATGACTAATTCCATAAACCTGTTAAATGATGTTCCTGACTGTGTATTAAGATTTACAACCTCTCCTGTTCACAGTCTGCATCATTGTTTCATTTATGTGTTGCAGTTTAGGCCCAGCTGGCAACTAAGCACCACGTGGCCACTCACTCACTCCTCCCAGTCCTGGTGGGAAGGGGAGGAAAATCAGAAGAAAAAGCTAAAACTCTGTGGATTGAGATAAGAACAGTTTAATAGGACAACACAATTCTTTAAGAAGGACAGGCAGGGAAGACAAGGAGGGAGTGTCGCCTTCTGTGTCAATGATCAGCTGGAGTGCGTGGACCCCTGCCTGGGTATGGATGAGGAGCCAACCAAGAGCTTATGGGTTAGGATTAAAGGGAAGGCAGGTACAAGAGACATTATAGAGGGGGTCTGCTACAGGCCACCCAACCAGAAAGACGGAGCAGATGAGGGCCTTTATGGACACATAGGAGAAGCCTCTCATTCACAAGCCCTGGTCGTCATGGGGGACTCCAATCACCCCAATATCTGTTGGAGTGACAACACAGCAGGGCATAAGCAATCCAAGAGGTTCATGGAATGTATTGATGATAACTTCCTTCTTTAAGTGATAAAGAAGCCAAGGAGGAGAGGTTCTATGCTGGACCTTGCTCTCACCAGCAAAGAGGGGACTCGTAGGGAGTGTGAAGCTCAAGGGCAGCCTTGGCTGTAGTGACCATGAAATGGTAGAGTTCAAGATCCTTAGGGCAGCAAGCAGGGAGCAGGGTGCACAGCAAGCTCACTGCCCTGGACCGCAGGAGAGCAGACTTTGGCCTTTTCAGGGATATGCTTGGCAGAGTAGCATGGGATACAGCCCAGGAGAGAAGAGGAGCCAAAGAAAGCTGGTTAATATTCAAGGATCACCTCCTCCAAGCTCAGGAGCAAAAAGAGGAATTCAAGTAAGAATGCCAGAAGGCCTGCATGGATGAACAAGAAGCTCCTGGACAAGCTCAAATGCAAAGAGGAAGCCTAAAGAGGATGGAAGCAAGGACAGGTAGTCTGGGAGGAATACAGAGCAGCAACTGTCTGAGCAGCCAGGGATCAGGTTAGGAAGGTCAAAGCCCTGATAGAATTAAATCTGGCCAGGGACACAAAGGGCAACAAAAAAAGCTTCTATAAGTACATTGGTGGTAAAAGGAAGACTAGGGAAAATGAGGGTCCTCTTCAGAAGGAAACAGGAGACCTCATTACCTGGGATGTGGAGAGGTACTCAGCAACTTTTTTACTTCAGCAAGTGCTCCAGCCACATTGTCCAAGACGCAGAAGGCAAAGGTGGGAACTGAGAGAAGGAAGAACTATCCACTGTAGGTGAAGATCAGGTCTGAGACCATCTAAGGAACCTGAAGGTACACAAGCCCATGACACCTGATGAGATGCATCCATGGATCATGAGGAAACTAGTGAATGAAGTTGCTAATCCACTATCCATCATATTTGAGAAGTTATGGCAGTCCAGTGAAGTTCCCACTGACTGGAAAAGGGGATACATAACCCCCATTTTTAAAAAGGCAAAAAAGAAGACCCAGAGAACCATAGGCCAGTCAGTTTAACCTCTGTGCCCAGCAAGATCATGGAGTGAATTCTCCTGCAAACTATGCTGGGGCACTTGAAAAAGAAGGAGGCGATTGGTGACAGCCAACATGGCTTCACTAAGGGGCAAATTGTGTCTGATGAGTTTAGTGGCTTTCTACAATGAGGTTACAGCACTGGTGGCTAAGGGAAGAGCAACCGACATCATCTACCCGGACTTGTGCAAAGCTTTTGACACTGTCCCACACGACATCCTTTTCTCTAAATTGGACAGACATGGATTTGAAAGATGGATGACTCAGTGAATAAGGAATTGGCTGGATGGTCACATTCAGAGAGCTGTGGTCAAAGGATCGATGTACAAGTGGAAAGCAGTGACAAGTGGTGTCCCTCAGGGGTCAGTGTTGGGACCAGTGATGTTTAACATCTTTGTTGGTGACATGGACAGTGGGATCAAGCCCACTCTCAGCAAGTTCGCTGATGACACTAAGCCGTGCAGTGCAGTCGACACACTGGAGGGAAGGAATGCTGTGACGGTCCAATGAAACCATAGTTAATGTCTCAAACATCCAATAAAGAACTTTGGTAAAGAAGGCAGTCTCTGTGAACACACCAGGGTTGTGCAGCCAATGGCAGGAAGATGCAGAAAGAGGAGGGGGTCCCATAGAGGTGGGACCATACTTTCCTGAGGCTGAACTACCCAATCTTGAGCGACTCTGTAAAGAGCCAATAGAGAAGCCATTTTCATGATGCATGCACCAAGATGAAAGACAATGGTCATACCTGCAGGGAGGGGGGAGTAACTCCCCAATGACCTCCAGGCCCACTGACCCAGCTCCAGAAGAATCTGAAGGTACAAACTACGCATTCACCAAAGCAAGTAGAATTCTAGAAGGACAGACTGCACATGATGCCTAATTAGCCTAATGAGTCCAAGTGCCCGCCTGGAGGCGGGGCAAGAAATTATAAAAGGACATGAGTCAAAGTCCTGGGTGGCAGTGACCTTCTGGAACTGGACCCCTAGGCTGGCTGGACCAACACTGCAACTGGGACTGGGGAGATCTTTCTTTTTTGTCTTTCTCTCTCCCTCCCTGCCCCTCTCACTCTATCTCCTTTTTTCTCTCATTCTCTATCCCTGTATCACTGCGTATAAGGCAAGGCTTGTCGGGGCATGTTTGCAGCTTGTTGGGGCATGTCTGCCACTTGTTGGGGTATGCTATAAGATCTGCTGATAGTCAGTGTATGTTGTAAGGTTTGCAGTTTGTCAGTGTATGTTATAAAGCTTACCACTTGTTGCAGAGGTTGCAAGGCTTACTGACAAAGTTTCATGCCAATCTCTGTTCTGAGTGAATAAAAATTGAGTTTTGTGAATTGAAGAATCCCTGGCATCGTTTCACCTTAATCCTGACCTGGGAATTGTTGAATCTGAGTCATTGTCCCAAGAAATTGGGATGCAACAGATGCCATGCAGAGGGACCTGGAAGGCTTGAGAGCTGGGCCCATGCAAACCTCATGCAGTTCAACAAGGCCAGGTGCAAGTTCCTGCACATGGGTTGGGGCAATCCCAAGCACAAACACAGGCTGGGTGATGAGTGGATTGAGAGCAGCCCTGAGGAGAAGGACTTGGGGGTAATAGTGGATGGAAAACTGACTATGAGCCAGCAAGGTGCACTCACAGCCCAGAAAGCCAATTGTATCCTGGGCAGCATCAAGAGAAGTGTGGCCAGCTCAAACAAAGAGCTTCACTCAACAGTCAGAATTGAGTGTAACTGTTCAGCAGGTATTCTTCATTAGCAGCACTGGGCAGCACTGGGGGTCACTCCACCACAAGTGCCATGCTTACTAACAAAACACTCTGACTAATATACAGAAAAAACGTACATATTCATCAGATTTCCTATAAAAGGTGGTCTTATATTAATGGGTTCTCAGAATTCATTTACATAGTCTGACCATGCATAGTAAAAATAGAGTGAGGGTCTTCTCCCCTCCTTTGTGGTCCACATAGTCTTCCTCACACTGCTCACTAGTTGAACTTTAGGTTTCTTGTGTCCATATATGGTCATAGAGTTACCTCATCCATCCTTCAGCTCCTGTTTGTTCCAAGGGGGTTAGTTTAGACCAGCTTCCAGTCGCTTATCTTGACACTTCTTAGACACTTGTTTTTAAAGTTCCTGTTATCAGGGATGTACTCAGGAAGTTTTTCAGACTGTCCAAGGTCTGTCTTATCTCCACTAGGCAAGGAGTTAAAGGTTTCAAAACATCTTACAAGTGGGTAATGACTACAGAGGGTAGTTAGGAAAAAAAGTATAAATGAAATTATATACATTGCAGTAAAATATGGGAAAAATAAAAGCTAGCAAAACACAAGTGATGGTTAACATTAAAACTAAATGTCCTACTTTACAGGTCTCTGTACATTTAGCAATTTCAAGTATACTTGTATCAACTTCCCTTCACAGCAGGTCGAGGGATGTGATTCTCCCCCTCTACTTCCTCTTTGATTGGATTATTTCACAGTTGCCTATTTCAAGACTTATTAACCCTTCATTGAAGTAGCTGGTTACTGCAATTTTTGGATACAGAGTACTAGACTAGCTAGGAATTTGACATAGTAATCTGCACTATTCACAGAATCACTCAGAAACACAGAATCATCTAGGTTGGAAAGGACCTTGAAGATCATCCAGTCCAACCGTTAACCTAGCACTGACAGATCCCAACTACACCATATCCCTAAGCATTATGTCGACCCTATTATTTTCTGAGTGATCCTCTTCAGCCTTTTTTGTCCATTTTTTTCACCTTGATCCCAGATGCTCTTCCTAACACTGGATCCCAGGGAAATTACATATTGTATCTTTATCTTTTTTTAGATGGGACCCTGAAGAAGTCGGGTAGTGAGCAGATGAGTACCTAAGTACTATTCCTTTGATATGTAGACAAGGAAACTGAACTGCATCAAAGACTGGCAACTATGCACCAGCACAACCAATTGATAGCACTTCTCATACCTGACAGCTACCCAGATCTCAGTGACAGGAGAGGGAAATGATAGGCACACCATGAGCCAGTAGCAGATGAAGAAACTAAGATACTCACATGAAAAGAAGCTGAGACTGCAGGAAACACAGATGAAAACATCAAGTACTGCATATGATTTCCATAAATCACATGAAAGTCACATATCAAATCTCTCAAGGCCTTGCAGAGTCCCTAAGGCACAGGAAAGATGTCAACATCTGCATTACTGAGGTGATCAAAGTATTTGATGAAGATGACAGGGATGAAAATGAAGAATAAGAACAAGAAGCAAACTAATTCAGAGAACACTGGGTACTGTGTTTCCATATTAATTCAAATTATAAAATCTCAAGTCGTCAGATAGTTCTAGGGAAGTATACAAGAATTTTTTGCTATGAACATCACCACATCACCATACCTACACAGTTAACTAAAATCCAAATATATTAATGCTTTCTGTAACAACTGAATGTAATATAAGTCATCTCTTAGTGTATCCCTTTCTAGCTTATCTAGTTTGAAGAAAACTAAACTTTTAGATTGGTACTGATGATTAATGCAGCCTGTTTCTCTGAATTCGCCTTTTAACCTGATTTACATGTTGTGTTTGACCAAACAGCACCCGGACAATACAGGCTCAGTAGCTGAAAAATTCTAAAACCAAAAAGTTTTCTTTTTCTCACAAAAGTTTTAAAGCCAGTCCATTTTCAAGAGCAAGCAGTAACAGGTGTTACAGATGATAGGAAAAGAAGTCTTCATCCAAGAGAGCACAGGAATAGCTCTGTGACAAAATCTAGCTCATATGTGTCCCATTAAAACTAGGTGACTTTTAAGACAGTGTTTTCAGAAGTCTGATGAGCTGCTTTATGTATTGCTCTTTGTGCTTTATTCCTTCTCCCCAGCCCAAGATATTATTCCTACAAGGCCTGTGAAAGAAAAGAAAGAAAAAATCTCTTTTGCTTTTTAAAAACACTGAGTAGCTTATTCTATTCTTATGTATTACTAGTAGCACTGCTAACTGATTTCTCTATTGAAAGAATCAGAATGGTGTCCAACTTACAGGAGTAACAATGGCCAGTCTGCATGAGAAAAATCCATGGTGGAGTGACAAAGTGTAAACAGGGGTAGGAGGCATCTGCTGTAATGGACTTGGTGGCAATTAATATTAAGTCTAACTCCCTGTGCTGACATGTGAGGTTCGCCTGGACCTTACACAATCAACATATGGAACGAAATTGGTCTTATCTATTTTCAACAAATACCAAATATCAGGCTTCACAATATTGGTGTAAAACACCATGTTCAGTAATTATCAGATTAATAAGGTACAGTGGTGTGTACCCTAAAGAATTTTGGGGGAGGACAAGTGTAGGCATTGGAGTCTTTCAACCACTGAAATAGAGCAAGAGACAGTGCCTACCCTCTAAGGAACTCCCATGTTCCTTGAATGGGAGAGTTGCAATATTCTAGAAATGCAACACAAAATTTTCAAATGGGCTGTAAACATGCCTTCTGGAAAAAAAAAAAAAAAAAAAAAAAAGTGGGTTTCTTAAACTTTTCATGTCAAAATAAAAGTAATTAATTCAGTAGCTGCAGGATATTTCATAAGATGTCTCAAGTAAATAAAACTCTTTATTCTAAAAACAGGTTTTATAATTAGCAGACACTCCACCACAACCTAAAATTTGCATATGTCTTCTCACATAGATGGACAAATAAATCAGGCATACCAGTTTCTCTTTTGTTGCCAGTTCCTGTCAAGAGCCAAATTTTGTTCTACTTCTCTTAAACCAAAATTGCCCTTCAGTCTCCCAGCTTCTTAACTACATGAGAGTCAATGAAAACCACAGAACGAAATACAGCGATATCTAACAGGTAGTTTAGCTTGTAAACTTTGTGTCACAGTCCAAATTACAGAATGCTTGCCCATTTCCCTGTGACCTGGAACCAATTCCTGTCTTTCATTCAATATCAAACTGGTAAAAACCAAACAAACAAAAAATAGTGGGATTTTCCTTAGGTGCTCTTCTTCATTGTAGATGCAGCTTGACTACAGTTACATGTTTGAGCTGTAGGAGGAAGTACAACTTGAAGCCAAACACTCACTGGACTCCTATCAAGGACATTCAGGAACTACAGCTATGCAGTAGGTCTGTAAGATTTTCATGCTTTCTGTGCAGACTGTCATCCTCATGTTTATTCTCTGTTAGTAACAACTTCTACAGGCAGGTGAGAACCAAGTGAACCTAGGCAGGCCAGCCCACTCTGGTCACCCAGGCTGAGAATGACTACAAAGGCCACCAGTTTGTTACACAGCAGTACCACACAGGAGAGTTTTTCAATTCCAGCTGTACTCTCAATACAGAGTAATTTGCTCTGAAAAGGAAAGGTAAATACCCCTATATTACAGATCACTGCATCAGCTCTTTTTAAATTTTTTTGCAATACAGGGGGCTTCCCAAGTGAGAATGGTTTTCGTTATTATCACATGACAAATGTTAATCATAACTCTTCCATCAGATTTGTGCCACTAAAATAAAGTAGTTCATGTTCCTGTTCAGAGTTTAAAATGTTTCCCTGTGAAATTACTAACTATATTCATAAAAAATTTCATGACATTTTTAAATCTGTTTATGTCCAAGATGTTTGCTTTCCCAGAGAAGCTATTCTGTGGGATCTATTTTTATGAGAACTCTTTTATTAATTAAGATAAAAACACTTCAAAACTTGCTCACTTTAAAAAAAAAAGAAAAAAAAAAGCAAAGGACGATTGACTTCCCTGTAGCTCAAACTGAGCAAGGCAGATCTTGATAAAAATGTCAGTGGGTAGTACTTTATCAGTAGAAAAAAACACATATTATGACAGAACCTAGGGGATTAAGGAGTAGAATTTTTTCCCCACTTGAGGTTTCAAATCTATATCATGGACTCTTTCAGGAAGGGAAAAATATTTCTCTTTCACAGAATCACAGAATTGTCTAGGTTGGAAAAGACCTTGAAGATCATCCAGTCCAACCATTAACCTAACATTAGCAGTTTCCAACTACACCATATCTCTCAGCGCTATGTCGACCCTACTCTTAAACACCTCCAGGGATGGGGACTCCACCACCTTCCTGGGCAGCCCATTCCAATGCCTAACAACCCCTTCTGGAAAGAAATGCTTCCTAATATCTAGTCTAAACCTTTCCTGGTGCAACTTGAGGCCATTCCCTCTTGTCCTATCCCTTGTTACTTGGTTAAAGAGACTCATCCCCAGCTCTCTGCAACCTCCTTTCAGGTAGCTGTAGAGGGCGATGAGGTCTCCCCTCAGCCTCCTCTTCTCCAGACTAAACAACCCCAGTTCCCTCAGCCGCTCATCGTATGACCTGTGCTCCAGACCCTTCACCAGCTTCATTGCTCTTCTCTGGACACGCTCGAGTAATTCAATGTCCTTTTTGTAGTGAGGGGCCCAAAACTGAACACAGTCATCGAGGTGCGGCCTCACCAGTGCCAAGTACAGGGGTAAGATCACTTCCCTGTCCCTGCTGGTCATGTTATTTCTGACACAAGCCAGGATGCCATTGGCCTTCTTGGCCACCTGGGCACACTGCTGGCTCATGTTCAGCCGGCTGTCAATCAACACCCCCAGGTCCCTCTCTGACTGGCAGCTCTCCAGCCACTCCTCCCCAAGCCTGTAGCGCTGCTGGGGGTTGTTGTGGCCCAAGTGCAGCACCTGGCATTTGGCCTTATTGAAACTCCTACAGTTGGCCTTAGCCCATATCTCATTTTGTATTTTTCTTTCAGGAAAAGAACTTGAAATACCAAGGTTTGCAACTTCCTTTTTTTTAAAAAAAAATAGTTCACTATGATATTCATCCTGCTGTGGATTGCTGGTTAAGAGCTTTCTTTTAAATAGATTTTAATTCAGATATGTACAGGAGATTTTGTAAAATCCACTTGAAGTCTGATATCTATATCTCAAACTGAAGCAATCTTGTGAAAGCCTAAAAGTGCAAAGTTTTGCTTCCTCTCATTAGACAGTACTGCTATGACAGCTCAAATCTGCTTTAATATATGCAATCTTCACACATCACCCTTTCTGTTCTGTCAAAATTAGCAGTGTGAAATTAGAAGGGACAGTGATGTCACTGCAACAATAGTTTGACGTCTTACTGTACAGTGGTCTTGAAAGGGAATGAAAGGACTCAAACTAATGAATTTCTGACAATTATTAAGACTAAACTGTGATGTATGAAAGCTTTGCTTGTGCTTTGCTTCATTTGTTTCAAAGCTTTGCTTGTGTTTTGCTTCATTTGTTTCTCAAGGACTCCTGACTTCTCAACCGTTTCCTTAGGTCTCTCTGTCTATTTAGGTAAGATTGAAATGCTCATTACGCTCCCCATGTAAATCACTGATACCAGACTCAAGGCCTTCAGTGGACCCTTGGGCAACTCCTAGAACGGGAAAACTAAGATAAGGGGGGGGCTTGAACAAAGAGACACAGAGACCCTATTATAGGGAACATGATTCTGCGGGTTTAGGAAGAAGGCACCTGGACTTTACTTCACAGCGTACGCTCTGGAAAGAGGGTCAACTAGCAAACACCATGAAGAAGATTACTTACTTTTTCCCTCAGCCTCTGAAGACCCTCACCCTATTTTCACTACGTAAGCTTGGACTATGTAAATGAATTCCGGGAACTCATTATCATAAGACACCCCTTTCCAGGAAATCTAATGAACACATATGTTTTGTGTGTGTGTAAACTCATGTCCCTTACTAATTCTTGGGAGCCCTTATGGTGGAGAATCCCCAGGGTGACCCCAGCACTGCTAATAAAGAATACCTGCTTAACAGTAAACTTTACTGTTGAGTCAATTTCTTTGTTTCAGTTGGTGACCCAGATGGGACACTCTCCGCCCAGCTGCAGGACCCATTGAGACTGGGACTCTCTTGGGTACCCCTGGGGCTTTCTCCAGAGAGACTCCTGTCCTCAATCGGATCACTGCAGGGACAGAAAAGGATCATCACTCAAAAAGAGAAAAGAAGGTATTCTTTAAAATTTCTTTTGTGAAAGTAACTGTTTGGAGGTATTGGTTGTACAGGAGCTTAACAGTTACTGAGATTTTGTTTTGGTTTTGGAACTGGTTCATTCGGTAGCTGCCTGTAAGTCGTTACTGTTTAGACGCAGGGTTAGTGTATGTGGGACTGCTAGCATCTTAATACACATACATTTGGTAACTTTGTAATTTGAGCATCTCTGTTCATCTCCTCAGAATTTGTAGAGCAAATAGATGTTTGGTAAAACAAGTGTTTGTATTTGGTAACTTTGTATGCTATATACCTCACCTGAAAAGTGAACAGATGTTTGTGAAAGAAAGAGTTTAAAATTTTGAAGTTTAACAGCTATTGATTTGTTTTGTATGCTCAATTTGCATGATCATCTGTGTGACTGAGACATACAAATAAGTATGAAGCGAGTGCGGCGTCTGGATTCACAGTTCTGTTATCCCGCAAGGGACACAGCTGGAGAAGGATGAAGCAATTGATAAATAACTGTTGTGATCTTAATACATAGTTTTGAATGAATGTGGGAACCCGAGTGGTGTCTGTTACACCCAGAAAATGATTGTAAACTTTTGGATGTTTTAGAATGTATGTAGTGTGAGTAAATATGTAGATCGAGTCTGGGCAGGATATTGACTGCCCTAAGTGTCAGGTTTGAACTTCCTGGGAAAACAGAGAATGCTGTTTGTACATGATAAAGGTGGTTTGTCATTGGAGGAATATAAATCAGACATGGGAGGCAAGTAAAGCAGAGGAATTTTAAAGAAAAGTCCCCTGGAATGTATTTTGAAACATTGGAAGTCTATAGGGAGGTCCACAGGTGCTGTAACTAATAGAAAGACTTTGATAAAATATTGTAATCAGTGGTGGCCATTGTATAAGTTAGAGAATGGAGAAAAATGGCCCAGGAATGGTACTTTAAAATATGATACTGTGTTGCAGTTGATGTTGTTCCTAAGACGAGAGGAAAAGTGGGATGACGTGCTGTATGCAGATATGTTTTTCACTTTAAGAAACCATCTTGAGTGGCAGAGGGAGTGTGGCATTAACTTAGCCCCTCAGGATCCTCTAGTGTTGGCACTAGAGAAAGAACAGAAAAAGAACCGGGGCAGGTTGAAACGGTGTTGTTCGGCATGTAGTATTGGAGAGAGATGCCTAAAAATAAAAGATCGAGAGGAAAAGGCAGAAGAGAGAATTGAGGATTATGTGTCACCACCTCTTGAAATGCTAGACGGATTCCCCAAAGAGGAAGAAGAACACAGAAGAGGGACGGTAGGAGGTAGCACTCCAATCACTGCCTGGACTCGTAGCAAAACAGGTCCAACTATAGAGGCACTGCTCAGACAAGAGATGGGACTGGGAGGAACAAGCCGAATTAAAGTCCCCTTTAATATGAGTGATTTGGATGCTTGGAAAGAGGTAGTGAGAAACTACTAGGGATCACAAAATGATTTAAATTAATAGTTAAAAACTAGGACCCTGACTGGAAAGATACAGACTTAATGCTAGATGCTATGACAGAAACAGAGAAACAATTGGTTTTGAAAACAGCTCGTACTCACATACAGGCACAAATTACTGCTAATGTCTTGACTGGGGTAACTGATCAATATGTTCCCCTAGCTGAACCAAATTGGGATCCGAACAATAACACCGACTATTGATTGTTAAAACGATACCAGGATTGGGTGAAATTTGGGTTAGAAAATGCAATCCCTAAAGCCGTAAATTGGTCAGAGTTATATGGTATGAAAAAACTGAAACCCCTACAGAGTTTTTAGATTGGCTGAGAGCTGCAATGTGCAAATATATCACTTTAGACCCCTCATCTGATGTGGGGCAGCAGTAATTCGTATCACTGTTCCTGGGAAAATCATCTGAGGATATTAGAAAGAAGCTTAAAAAACTTAAAGAACCAGAAATGTGAGATTTAGAAAAGCTGATTGAGGAAGCTTGCATATAGAAATCAGGATATTAATGACAGGAAGAAATTGGGAAGGACAATAGCCACTGCCACTGTTGCTGCTCTAAATCAGCAGCATAAAGGCAGACCCACAGAGAGGGGAAGCAGAGGTGGAAGCGAGGTCGTGGAAGAGGGGAATTCCATTCGGGGACCAGAATGGAGCTGAAAAGTGATCAGTATGTCAATTGTAGAGAGAGCAGACACTGGAAGAAGGAATGCCCCAAGTTAGAACAAGGTTCTCCAGGGTTTGGAATGATGGCAGAACTGGAGTGATGGGGGCCTGGAGAATCCACCCTAGTGGATCCACAGCTTAAAATAAAGCTAGGGAACAGAGATAAGGAAGTTGAATTTTTAATAGATACTGGAGCCTCTTACTCTGTTTTGAACCAACATTTAATACCTATGGACAGAGATTTTGTAACTGTGGTTGGAGCAACTGGCCAGGCTAAAAAAGGCTTTCTTTATGCAACCTATAAAGTATAAATCAGGAAAACAAATAGGTATACACAAGTTTCTTTAGTTGTCCAGATCCCCTAAACCACTATTAGGGAGAGACCTGTTAGAGCAACTAGGAGCAAAGATTGTCTTTGGTGCTGAAGAAAGTGAGTTTAGAATAAAGGAAGACCAATTAATCAAAATTTTAAGTTTGTCTTTGTTACAGACTGAAAATGAGAGCACGATACTGGGCAGAAATTTTGGACCAGGTATATCCAGAAATGTGGGCTGCTTGTATACCAGGTAAGGCTAAGAATGCCAAATTAATAGAAATCAAATTAAAACCAGGAACTTCTCCAGTGAGGATTAAAGAGTATCCTTTGAGTGCAGAAGATCAGATAGGGATAAAAGAAATCATTAATAAATTTTTGGAATTCAGACTGTTAATTGAATGCAAATCAGAGTATAATACCCCTATCTCACCTGTAAAGAAATCTGATGGCAAGAGCTATAGATTAGTTCAGGATTTAAGGGCGATAAACAAAATTGTAGAAGACCTATATCCTGTGGTGGCAAATCCTTATACTTTGTTAACTAAATTAAAAGGAGATCGAGTATGGTTTACCATACTGGATCTAAAAGACACCTTTTTCTGCCTGACCTTAGCAAAAGAAAGCCAGAAGCTATTTGTTTTTGAGTGGGGAAACCCTGATACAGGGAGAAAAAAAACAGTTAACCTGGTGTCCTGGTTTAGCCAGGATAGGGTTAAGTTTCCCCAGCAGTGGGGGGAAGCTCTAGCCAGGTTATTCATATATCATGCTGACATCACATCCTGGCGCGAGCACGGGAAGAATTGGTGATCACGTGGGTTGGCGCAGCTGGTTCTCTCACTGCTGTATCGGTATATACTTTGCTCTGTTCATTGGTATCACTGTTAGTCTTATTGTTGCTCTGTTGTATTAAACCTCTCCTTATCTCAGTCTCGGGGCTTTGTATTTCTCTCCCTTTGTGGGGGAGGGGCAGCGGCCACGTGGTCTCAGACCCTGGCAGGGGCTAAACCACCACACCTGGACAGTGTTATCACAAGGTTTTAAAAACAGCCCCACTACCTTTGGGAATCAGTTGGCCCGGGGACTTGAAACCTGGACCCCGCCCTCACCAGGAGGAATTTTACTACAATATGTAGATGATCTTTTAATAGCTACAAGGATGAAGGAAGATTGTGTACAATGGACTGTCAGTTTGTTTAATTTTCTGGGACTTAGCAGATATCAAGTGTCTCAACAGAAAGCTCAATTGGTCCAGCAGCAAGTGACCCATTTAGGATTCAGGATTTCAGGAGGACAATGAGACCTGGGAATGAAGAGGAAAGAGGCCATTTGTTGCACACCCGAACCCAAGACAGTGAAAGAACTCCAAACTTTCCTCGGGATGACAGATTGGTGCCAATTATGGATAAATAATTATGGACTTTTGGTAAAGCTGTTGTATTCCTTGCCAAAGGAAAATTCATCAAGATTAATGTGGACCGGAGAGGCTAGAAAGGCATTTGAACAGTTGAAGAAGGAATTGATGAGAGGTCCTGCCATGGGCCTCCCTGATGTCACTAAACCCTTTTAGTCATTTTCCCATGAAGGACAAGGCATAGCACTGGGAGTGCTGGCCCAACAGCTGCGACCCTATAAGCGGGTAGTTGCTTACTTTTCTGAACAATTGGATGAAGTGAGCAAAGGATGGTCTGGATATTTGAGAGCAGCTGCAGCAGTTGTTCTCAACATTCAAGAAGCCCAAAAGTTTATTATGGGCCAAAAAATGACGGTATTGGTGTCCCATACTGTCTCAGCCATCCTGAAACAAAAGGGAGGTTGTTGGTTTTCTCCTTCCAGATTTCTAAAATATCAAGCCATCCTGGTGGAACAGGATGATGTAAACATTGTGACCACTAACATTGTGAATCCAGCATTTTTTATCAGGGGGACAACATCAGAGCCTGTGACCCATGACTGTCTGGAGACCATAAAGGCTGTTTATTCCAGTAGACGTGATTTAAAAGAAGAACCATTTGAGGATGCTGAGGACACCTGGTTCACGGATGGAAGCAGCTTCATAAGGAAACTGTAAGGCAGGATACACTGTGACCACCACTTCTGAAGTAATTGAAGCTAAACCATTGCCAGTAGGGACTCTACTCAGAAGGCTGAAATAATTGCCTTGACTAGAGCTTTAGAGCTGGCAAAAGAGAAAAAGATCAATATTTGGACAGACTCGAAATATGTTTTTGGAGTAGTACATGCTCATGGTGCCGTATGGAAAGAAAAAGGATTACTCACAGCACAAGGAAAACAAATAAAACATGTGGAGGAAATTTTAGAGGCCATAAAACTCCTTGAAAAGGTAGCCATCATGCATTGTCGAGGGCATCAAAAAGGTAATGCTGAGCAGGAAATTGGAAATAATTTGGCAGATCAGGAGACCAGATGGGTGGCAGAAATGACTGAAACCATAGCATTAGCTTTGGTCCCAGACGGTAAAACTTTCAATGTTAAACTCAGATTTGAAACCTGAATATTCAAAGAGGATCAAAAATTGATTAATTTGAAGGGTAACAAAGAAAAAGATGGATAGCATTATGTTTCAGATGGGCAAATAGTAGTGCCTTCTAACATACTGTGGAAGTTAGTTTTGGACGAGCATAAGAAAACACATTGGGGAGCGGATGCTCTATACAAGCAGTTAAATCAAAAAATATTAAACCGAAATTTATACACTACTGTGAAACAAGTAACCCAAAGACGTGAAATCTGTTTAAAAAACTACCGAAATATGTCAAATAAAATTCAAATTGGAGTTATAGGGAAAGGTAATAGTCCGGGACAACATTGGCAAATAGATTTTTCTGAACTCCCAAGAAAACGGGGGTATTGGTACTTATTGATATTAACAGGTTGGCCAGAGGCATTCCCATGAAGAACTAATAAGGCAAGAGAGGTTACCAAAGTGTTACTGAATGAAATCTTTCCCCGGTTTGGAGTGCTGACAGTGATTGCATCAGATAGAGGTACTCGTGCACAAGTGATATGGCAAATCAGTAAAATATTGGGTATAGATTGGCAATTACACACACTGTATCAGCCTCAAGCTAGTGGACAGGTTGAGAAGATGAATCACTTGATTAAACAACAAATAGCAAAAATTTGTCAAGAAGCAAACCTATATTGATATTAAGCTCTTCCCCTCGCTCTGTTAAGAATAAGAGCTAAGCCCAGATCTAAAGAAAATCTCAGTCCTTTTGAAATTTTATATGGCAGACCTTACCAATTTCAATTTAAAGGGGAAGACTTGAGCCAATTAGGAGAGAACCATTTATATCAATATATGGTATCATTGAAGAGACAATTGAATAAAATTAATAAGGTAGTTTTGGGGACTAGGGTCAGAGGTCTAGATCAGCTGATTCATCCTTTCAGTCCTGGAGATTGGGTATATATTAAGACTTTTTCAGGTCAGCCAGTGGAAGAAAAATGGAATGGACCATTCCAGATGCTGTTGACAACTTTTACTGCAATAAAGATTAAAGAGCAAGCCATGTGGATTCACTATTCACAAGTCAAGAAAGCTCCAACACCATGGATCTCCCAGGAAGAGGCCCCTCTAAAGCTCCAACTCAAAAGACTAACTATTTTGTTGATACAGCTGGTTATATATCAGAGGGGTACCTCACAAAGCTTGGGAACCCAGTGGGATGCTAACACTCATGTGCAATTGGTAAAAAAAATAGCACTAGCAATAAATGTGAGTGAATGTTGGGTATGTACTAGATTTCCAAGGCATAGTGTTGTTACAAACCTCTCATTGACTGGCATTCCAATTCCCTTCAGTACCACCTGGAATGATCTCTGGAACAACACCAAAACTCAATTTAAGGAACGGAATGACAATCCACAAGTTTGGGACATAAAGATTCCTAAATTGAAAGAGAAAGTTAAATGTGTAACAGATCAGAAAACTACCCTTCTGGGTAACTTTTCAGTAGGAAATTATTTCCAGTGTGATTGGTACTTTCAACTTCAGCTATGAAAGAAGCACAAAAGCAATAGGGGAAAGTATTAGGAGGTTCCTAATGGAAAGGGATGGCTATATGGAAATACTGGCAGAAAATCTCTACTCCCTTGGTAGACTGGATCATGTACATTAGGAGTAGTTCTTCTGCACATTAATGCCTCAATTACATGGAGCAGGCTGGGTGAGACTGCCCATAGGGAGACAAAAAAGAAATATACCAAACCTTTTGGTAATACCGTCTACGGCCTTTCACTCCTTTGCAAGACGGTTTATTCCTTGACTGGGAGTCAGTGAACTACAAAAGGCTATAGTAAACATCTCTAGTGTGATGGAAGAAATTTGAAATTCTACAAATGATGCAATAGAAACATTACAAAGGGAAGTTACTGAAATTTCTAAAGTTACCCTTCAAAACATAATGGCTGTAGACATGATGTTGGCCTCACATGGGGGAGTGTGCGCAGTTGTGAATTCTAGTTGTTGTACATACATAGACAAAACAGGAAAAATAAATGTAGATTTAGGAATAATAAAGCAACAATTAGGTATTTTGCAAGAGATACAAAAGGACAATACTTCCTTGGGCTGTGAAGAAATATGGAACAAGCTTACTTCATGGTTGCCAAACTTCAGATGGTTAAAACAATTATTTGTATTGATTATAGCGATAGCTGTGATGATTGTAGTAACTTGTCTATCAATTCAATGTTGTAACTGCTATTCATGATATAGCAAATTCATTTAAATGAGAGATAGAGCTATAAGAACTACACATTCAAAAGAAAAGAGGAGGATGAAGGGAATGAAAGGACTCAAACTAATGAATTTCTGACAATTATTAAGACTAAACTGTGATGTATGAAAGCTTTGCTTGTGCTTTGCTTCATTTGTTTCAAAGCTTTGCTTGTGTTTTGCTTCATTTGTTTCTCAAGGACTCCTGACTTCTCAACCGTTTCCTTAGGTCTTTCTGTCTATTTAGGTAAGATTGAAATGCTCATTACGCTCCCCATGTAAATCACTGATACCAGACTCAAGGCCTTCAGTGGACCCTTGGGCAACTCCTAGAATGGGAAAACTAAGATAAGGGGGGGGCTTGAACAAAGAGACACAGAGACCCTATTATAGGGAACATGATTCTGCGGGTTTAGGAAGAAGGCACCTGGACTTTACTTCACAGCGTACGCTCTGGAAAGAGGGTCAACTAGCAAACACCATGAAGAAGATTACTTACTTTTTCCCTCAGCCTCTGAAGACCCTCACCCTATTTTCACTACGTAAGCTTGGACTATGTAAATGAATTCCGGGAACTCATTATCATAAGACACCCCTTTCCAGGAAATCTAATGAACACATATGTTTTGTGTGTGTGTAAACTCATGTCCCTTACTAATTCTTGGGAGCCCTTATGGTGGAGAATCCCCAGGGTGACCCCAGCACTGCTAATAAAGAATACCTGCTTAACAGTAAAAAAGTTTACTGTTGAGTCAATTCCTTTGTTTCAGTCTGGATAAGTGACTTGGCCTGAATGAGTAACACAATCATAATGAAATATCTTGCCATGCAGTTTGTGCACAGACTTTGCCTATTATCAGGCTCCAACGTATAAACAAACCATTTTACAATAAGATGTCAAATTACTGTCGCAATGACATTTTGTTTCCTAAAGAACTTCCTCACCAAGAGTGTAGCAGAAGGGGAATAACAACCAAGTTACAATTCTTCTGGTGATTTGTGATTGCAGCAGTCTATATATGCTTAAACCCTCATTCTGGACACAACTGTAATCTGCATTCTTTCGGGTGTCTCATATGACATCAGACTTCCCAGTATGTCAGTGCTCCTTCTCTAGGCTGAATGATGGCAGGTGCTGTCAATCAATTTATCAACCCTTAAGTTGTACAGCCAGACATGGCAGTGAACAGATTTTCTCTGTGATAGGACACCTTGAAAAGGATGCTGTGCTTCCAGGCAAGCAGAAACCAATAATGACATGGCTAAGCTGACTGGCACCTGTCAGAAGATGCAAAACCAGGACAGTCCCATCAGCATCCATCTGAAAAGCCATACCTGAGAAGCACAAAGTAAGCAAACCACTGAGAATTGACTGTACCACTACTGCACTGTCTCTGGACAACTCTGCTTCTTAACCTTGTTTTGAGGGTTCACCCTCAATTATAAAGATGAAGTCCAAAGGTACAGACAAATCCATCACTCGTGGTGCCCCAAGCTCTCAGTGAGGAACCACTAGAAATATGGCTGGTAACCAGCCTTTGCTGACTTCCTGCCTTCCAACAGAAGGAGAAGGCAGAAGATAGTAAAGATCAATGATGCTTAAAAAGAAATTAATTTCTAAGTGTAGCTTTAGGCCCAGATTCATCCTCTAAGACTAAGTGCTTAACGAAGTCACTACATCACCTTAGCCTTCCTCTGGAGTCAATACAGGAAAACAGCGGGCAGAACTACCTGCTAGATAAAGAGGTACCAAAGGCAACAAGTTACCTACTGTCAGCACCTCAGGAAAGAGGGAACTGATTGGGCTACTTATTTAAGAACGTAACACACTCTATTCAGTTTATTAACTGGTGTTCTACACAATGATGAATTTAAGCATATTCTTAAAGGCTTTCTTCAGCCATCACCAGAAATAGCTAAAAAGACATGAAACAATTTACTGATATTACGACTATTTCAGCTACATCTATGGGATGGACATGGACTAAGGATCCTGGAATGACAAAGGAACATGTTGTGCATTAGCAGGCACTGTTAAACTAAGTGTGCCTCTATTAACTTGTGTTTCTCACTATGAAAACCTTGAATTTTACAGATGTTTTTCCAGTGAGACTTTGCCTTTGATTTGGCTATTATATGTGCTCTCCTATTTCAATAAATTAAATTTCCACTCAGAGCTTTTAAATTATACTTTAATTATTGCAATTCTTAAAGTAAGATATTTGACCATAATCTTAACAGTAAAATGCATATTATGTATATATTAAGTGGAATACATGAGTAGTCCTTTGGAGCCATGTGTGTTTGTTATGAATAATACATAAAATAAGTAGATTAGAATAGCAGTGAACTCAAAGGAGCATTCAATGCACAATATGTCCTGATACTATTATTTCTATTCAAATAAATCTATTGGGGAAAATTCTGTGTAAGCAGAATTACATTGTCCCGATCCAATGTCAGGGGAGGTGTCAATATGACTCCAAGAGCAAGATTAAGACACAAACAAGTTCAAATGCCGTACACCCAAAACAGTTTTTATTATTAAAAGTGAAGAGGGGTAGCGATAGGACAGAATGGAAGGAAAAGACAGAAATCAAGCAAGCATCCGGAATAGAGTTACAAGAATAGTTACCACCATGGATCCAGCAGCATCCCATTGGTCCTGAGTCTTCAGTTCTTTGGTGGTGGGTGCACACGGAGCAAAGTTTTATGTTGTCTTTTTAAGTTCATCGTATCAGTTGATTAGCATATCTGCCCACCTTTAGTTTTTCCTCTGGTCCCACAGGTTCTTGCTGACTTCATGCTTCTTGAGCAATCATCCGGCTTCTGGGGCAGAAATGCTTGCCTCCTATCAGTTCATTAGCAATGCACGCATGGTGTTTGGCATACACAATAGAGCCACAAATGGCTACACTATGGAGCCACTGATAAACATTTGGTTTCACTCAGTCCATGCCTTCCCCTTTGAGACTTATCTAAGGAGTCTGATAATGCAACTGCAAGGGAGTGGGGGGTGCATCCTTTGATATACTCCTGCTTCCTTGGGTGGCATTCCTTAGACTAATCCAAAGGCCACAGCTTGTCCTTGAGTTTGCACAGACACAAGCAAGCTTTGAGACAGTCATTTGACATTTCAGTCTCTCACATACATTAGAAAGCTATTTCAAGGGAAAGAAACAAAACTTTTTAAAACTATGCAATGCCACAACAGAAATAGTCAGCTGACCCCTTACAATTAGACAAAACTGTAATTTCAGAGTCTTAGTAATCAGTCATATAGACATAATTTTCTCACAGTTTCTTTCTGGGAACTGCGATTGGCAGAAGTAACCTTGGAAATGCCTCTGGGTGTTAATTATTATAAAGAGCAATTGCAAAAAGGACAAAGAAATGTGAACACATATTTCTCAAAGAAAGGTGTCCTTAATCTTTTTACTTGAGTTGAATTTCATATGAAGTTCCTTCCAGATTTTCTTTGCACTTGACAAGGAAGAAAATTATCCTTTCTGACCTCCATTGTAGGTATGTAAAAAGGACATAAAGCAGTTTTGCCAATATGGCTAGTCACTCTCCTGACCAGATTGTACCACTTCCTTCCGCAGGACTTGTTACACCCCTCAGAGGAAGCACAGTGGTTAGTCTCATGCAACATTGCCATCTGGTGATGAAGTATTTTCATTACACTAAGAGAATGTTAGACAATGCTTTAAAAAAACAGAAAACTAGTCAAGTGGGCTACTTTACTCACCCATGACTGACCACCTTTCAGTATTCAATAGGCAACATAACGGATTACAGGAAAATGGGCAGTATCCCTTTAAAAAGACATTTTCTTGAATATATAGTTCATATCATCCACTACAAAGAAACTGTTTGGTGACCAAAAATGCATGTGTGAGAAGCTCCAGCTGCATCTATTGCATCATGCATACAAGTAAACCTCATCAGATCAGTGGAAGAAGTTGCACAGGTTTAAAACAAACCATCATAACTTGCATTAGTGTTTTAGCAATGGAGAAGAAAAGAGAAAGCACAATTTTAAGAATCAGAGATGTAGTTACAAAATAAATAATTGTTGCAGTAGAACAATTGCTAGAGGCCAAAGAAGCAAGTAATCACTTGCTTTTTTTTACCCCAAAAGAATTTGTGTTGGTAAAGTTCATAACTTGAGGTTATTAGGCCACTGTACAGAAAAATTAAAAAGTGACATTCATTTTTTTCCCCTCTAAATAAGTTGCTAGAATTGTGTCAATAATCCATATCAACAACTTGTCAAGTCTGCAACTACATTTGTTACATACAGGAAACAAAGTACACAGAAGTGAAAACAAATATACAGAGTGCACAGATACAGTACAAAACTGATTTTAAAAATCAGTGAAAAAAATGTGGTCATGTATCTTCTAAAAAATAAAAACAAAAAACCAAACAAACCCAAACCATTGGGGTTTTTCTTTGATCTGATAAGGAGATTAGGTTCATGTCTACCAGTGTCCCAGTAACAGTGGACCAATTCCAGCTAATTTTGATGGAAAGACAGAATTCAGAAATAATCAAGCTCCTTGCAAATAAAAATCAGAGGTCTTCTGAAGAAAAGATGTGCCTTTCCTATCATTATATGTATTTTTTCTGGACAGACACCAGCTAAGATACCATCAGGGACCAGTTGTAAGCATCGCCCTACACAGTGAAAAGAGCAGGGGTGAATGCAGTGCAGGTAGAGGAGAAGAGTTGTGGATCCTTGGGTTACTTCCACCCTCAGATCAGCTGATCACAGGTGTTCGATACAGAGATGCTGATGAAGAAAGAACCATCTTTTATTAAATTCTAGATAAGGAACAAGACTTGGGCCTGGAGAAATGGATCAGTTGAAATTATAGAACGTTCTAAGAAATGGAGAACTTCTTTTATGGTCTGGTACAAAGAAACTATTTACACCAGCAGATCTTAATATTCTCCGGCTATATGTCTGCAAATCTCTCTTGTTCAGCTTCTCAATAAACAAAGTCACAGTTTTTTATCTGTCAGTCAAGAAGTCAAAACCAGTTTTCAAAAGTTGGTGCTTAAGATACACCTTTTAACTCCTCAAATGTCTAATTAAAAAAAAAAAAAAAAAAAAAAAAAAAAAGCTGCCCTGGTATACTTGCATAGGGGTTCTTTATTTATTGTATATACTATAAATCATATGGAAATGTATATACTTAAGAGCAAGTGGAGAGCCTGCTATGCACCCCTATGATGTAAGAATATCACAAACAGTCCTTAGAAGTTTGATATGTCAAAACTGTGGGGAATGTAAGTCAAGCCATGGCTGATAACACCATAAGAACATGAGGTGCTCTTGTTGCATCAGCATCTTACTGCTTTTAGAATTATAACAGCACATTACAATAGTAACTCAGATGAATAAATTAGGGACAGGAAGCCACAGAGCTAACACTGACAACGAGCACATGCCTGCCACAGACCAAATTGCCTGAACCACAGAATACTACAGGCAGCCTAGGCAGCACAACTTGGGAAAAAAATATTTGGAAAGGAAAGTTCCTCAGAAGCTCTCCTGTCTCCATTCTGTGGGATGAAATATGGGTGACATAAAGGTAATATAGCAGCTTGCTTGTGAGCTCTAGAGTGGTTCTTGGTTTTGCCAAACCTGAAGGGAAAGCATCTGTCTGCTGTTGCTTTGCCTTTGAAAACTATGGCAATATTAGGATGCTTTTCCCCGCACCTCAGGGCAGAGGAAGAAGTGAGAAGATTCATGATTGCTCCTTTTACTGAAGCTGAAGATCTTTGATGAGCTGGCCACATTTTGATCCTCTATATACAGTAGCTTTTGTATATCCCAGGCACTCTCCTGGAAGCTGAGTCACTACCAGAAGCTTATGGTCACTTAATGTTAGTAAATTAACTTCAGATGGAGACAGTTCTGCTCTTTGCTGAGCAGAAACTAAATAGGAAAACAAATCACCATGGGTATAATTCTCTAATTCATTTGTACATACAATTATTCAGTTTGTTCAGGCAGGTATGTGTTCTGAATGAACAATTTGTGGACTTAATCAAAAAGATGATTTGGGGAAGAGTAAACTTTTTTCTTTGTGATGTTTGGAAGCAGTGTTACAGTGGGACTGACACGGGCACATGCCAGGCACAGTACTTCCATCTTTGTATTCTCAGATTTGCTCTCCCAGTTTAAAACCAAGAAGAGAATGGAAAAAATCCAAAACAGTGTGCTGTACAGAAAAGGAAAAGGGAAGTTTTTATTTTTTTGAAAGATGGTGAAGCTAAGACTCTCAGGGAATTCTCTGAGCAAAGATTCCCTTTAAGAGTCAATACATCTCATGTACAGATCCCAGGGGAAGAGACATTTCATCTCATGTTCAAGGTCACTAAAATCCTCTGAAAATAAATTTTGAATGGGAGAGAGACTGATGACATCAAATAACAAAGTGTAAAGCAACACTAAACAAAAGTCTTAGTTGCCCGATCATTTTATTCTTTTGATGTAACATAAAGGCATTATACAAGGGGACTAGCAGGTGTCCATACATGTCAATACTCCTTCTGCTAGCAGAGGCCCTTCTGGAAGGAATGAAGACACATCTATTATGTCAATGTTGCCATTTAATTCTTAATCACAAATTTACTTTCCACAATTCATAGATCCATGAAACATAAGGGAAGGCTCTATGCACTCTCTTGACACTGTCAGGTATGATAATGTTGGAAAAGCAGCAAGACAGCTATTTAAATGATCCTGCAACAAGCTCTCCATTTCTTAATTTCTCTCATGACTTTACAGGCTGCTGATACTCAGCTTAAGCATTTTGACATGGATTCAGAAAGAGATGACCACTAAGGAACAAATGCTCAAATACACAATAAAGCAAAAATGAGCCTTTTAAAAATGGCAGATCCACCTCACTGGGTGAAGAGCCAGCTTCAACTCACACTGTTAGGAGTGCAAGCAAGCATTTAAAAGGGAACATAATTACGTAAACTGACTAGCACTTGGTCTCATTGTTGGTCCTTTGGTATAGGGAGAAATCAGTCTAGCACAGAAGACTTGACAGCTGTATAACATAAAGGGCACTCTGTAAACTGGTGACTAGGTGCAGACTAAATTCTGCGTTACTCATTCAGAGAGGGCTCCACCAGCATTAAATCAGAGAAACGGTCAAATATAAGGAGTCTTTGAGCCCATGGACTAGTTGACTTTTGCAGACCCTACACACAGCAACTCACCCTGTGTTTCACCCACAGTAAAAGAGTGCTGTTGCTTTTGGTGCAGTGCAATAGCTTGGTGAGTTAAATACGTCCTTCTCCAATGAGCAGGATTTTACATAGGAGAAATGTGAGTGAAGAGTGAATATTATTTCTCCAGATTCATCTTCAACCAGCAGAGACATTCATGTGTACAATAAAACGACGATATTTTAATTCCTTTCCATCCCCTATTTGTCTGTGTGCATTTGTCCATGAGATTCTTTACAGAAAATGAAGTTAAAAGGCATATTCACATATATGCATATGGAATAAAAGCAACATAAAAATAAAGATTACTAGGATTCAAATCAAATAATCTGCAAGACAGTCACATCATGAGGAGATAGTGTGGTAAGACAGACACCCAGAAGAGACAAATACATAGGGTGACGCAAAAACAGCTTTTTTGCCAGGATGTACTTTAAATTACTAAAAATTACAACTTATCCCAAAGAAGAATCTGAGAAAGAGACTTACATAGTCTTTATATATGAGGTATTTAGAATACAGCTTTAGAAAGATTTGCAATCTCTGGACAGAAATAGGAATATCATCTTCCCATGGCTCTAAGCAAGGTACATTGGTAGAGGACACTACAGCTTCTAAAAAGCCTTGAATATTTGCCACCCACATGCATATAAATTTATTATTTCTAACCTAAGAGTATATCTGTACCAAACTGCTACAACCAAAAGTATGGCCTCTGATGCCAGTGAAATGAAAATGTTTGCAGTCAAAGCACATGTGATGAGGTTCACTAGAGATACAGAAGCAAAGCTCATGTAGCAAGTCAGTTAAAACTGGGGAAAAAAAGCTCAGCATTATTTCATTAAAGTTTTTATGCCCTGAAAGATACTAAATTCCATCATCATGTGTCTTTCCATCACTAGAAGTAGATGCTGCAAAGCAGTAGATGCTGTGGTAGAAGCGAGACATGAAAACAATGACACAACACTGCATCTGAGGCTTTAACTACAGTCCATGTCTATATCGACCTCATTGCTAAAGTGTGATGTTTTTAAAAAAGTTTAACTGACACTCTCATGTATAAGTGTATAACACTAACACCTAACTGTCCCAGTGAGATCTTTATTGTACCAGCACTATAAAAATGCAGCAAACACATGCTTTCCTAAAAGCTTCCATCAGCAACTAACAGAATATAAGGAAAAAAATTCAAGTCTTCTTTATAGTCAGTAATTGAATTTATTAGCTATTGTGACCTCAAAAAAAACCCCAAGCCATTGAATTTCATCCTACATTACCATCCTCAAGGTTTTCAGTCATCTTTGTTTAAAGATGACACTCAGTCTCTGAATTGCATGATGAAGATTTTAAATAGACTTAAGGAAATAATTTCAGTGCCTAGCTCCAATGCATTTAAATATGTGTTCATTTCTAGATATAACTTTATTGCCAGACAGTTTTTCACATTCTGCTTTTGTCTTCTTTATCCAAATGGTGCTGATTTTACCTCTCAAGGAGTGGGTTGCAAATCCAAGTCCTCTACTAGTCTAAAGTCTATCCCACACGGTGTCCTGTAGGACAGACAAATCCCAGTTAGCAGCCCTTGCACTGGTCAATGGTGCAGTACAATTTGGCAAGTATATGTTATCTCAGGTGCAAAAGCAATATAGCTATAGCTACGCACCATGTTAAACTGATCATAGAGGTACATCAACACTACTTTTAGTTCTGGTGATGGCTGAGACACTACCAGCTTCAGCAGAAGTGCACATGGGGAAAGGGGATCATGCTACATTACACACTGTGAGACAGGCCTATCATTTAAGAAACTCCCTTCCTTTAACTAGGTGACAAAAGCCGTTCATCATGCTGCTAAACAACACAAATCTTTGGTCCAAACAATTTAATTTACCATGATTTTATTTTTATTTCAGAACTCATACAGACACAAACACCAAGCAGGATCAAATATGCATGTTTAAATCTGTAGCATAGGATCTAGTTTAGGCTCTCTTTCCATATTGGGGGGTGAGGAGCGGGGGGAGGAACAGCTGTTTAGAAGCCTTTTTATTCTCTTGAAATCCCAAGCACACTACTGCTTTGTTATTAGTTACAGTAAAAGTGACCTCTGTCAAATGGACAAATCTCCCCCTGCAAACAGAGTTCTTACCATGCAATCTCCCATTTAAGGATGTATTGCTGAAACATTAACCAGCACCTATTGCAGAAGATCAGAAGCCTTGATGAATTGTCTGATGCTCTCTAATCAAATACGTTTTCACAATGGACAGGAGGGAACAGACCGTGTGAAAAGGGTTTTAAACATGTTCTGAAAGAAAAATTTGCAGATCAATGACAGCGGACAGAAGCTGAATTTAAAAAGACTTTTGATCACATCCCCTACAACTTCTATTAGAAATGAACTCAATATATTAAATTAAATTTAGATAGCCTGAAGAACAGAAGCATATAAATTTGAGGGTTTGGTTTCACCCATTAAGATGGTAAGAGCTCATTTGCAAAATTAAAAAATACACTTGCATGTTGGGTTCTGGGGTGTTGGAAATCATAGGCTACACATTTACGTCTGACAGCTAAGCCTGAGAGACCCAAAAGAGGCAAAGGAGGGCAAGGAAGAGGACAGATCTATGCTACCATCTTTCTGCTCACCAAATCCTGATAGCTCAGGAGGCCAAAGCCTCCACCAGTCTCAAATTATCACTAGAAGCAGCCTACTCAGTCCACTTGCTAGGAGCAAAGAGCTTGTCACACAAGGACAGAGTGTACTGCTTCCTGAACTTGGATGGTCGGCACCGGGGTTCTGGCAGACACTGCAACCTTTACCAAGTACAAGACTGCAGCTCCTCAGGCATGTGTCAACCCATGCCCCAGTCAGCAAGCAAGTCAGTTGTCTCACGTACAGCTGTACAGTAGCAGAAGCAGCACTACCATTGGATTGTTTCATTTTCCTCATTCACCTGCTTGATCATTCTTTCTTCAGAGGCTTTGCTTCTCCTGGATCAGGACTAATTCAGATTCCACTTTATGGAAGTTTTCAGGCCACTGAGTAATTCTTAGCACATGAAGGTTTGACTGTGTCCCTAGCTTCAGACACTTGTATGTATTTGACTCCAGAAACACAGTATACTAATTCTGCAAGTCTAATGTTACCCTTATATTAAAGTCCTAATAATTGAATTAATGTATTAGTCAAGAACCTCAACTTTCAACTTTATTTTTAGATTTTTGAAGAATACATACCCAGTCCTCATGGTGGGGTGAAAAAATAATATGTGAAAATGTGAAGAAATGGGGGTGGGGGGTGGGGGGGGTGGAACGGGGGGAGAGAAAAAAAGCACATGACTGCGAAAGGCTCAAACATCAAAAGAGAAACACCACCAAATGATCATTAAAACCATTTAATAACTGGGGAGGGAGTGCAATTTTAACTGCTTCAAACTGACATAATGATTCCCAAGTTTGAAAAACTATACAATAGTCTTTGAAATTATTATATAAATATCTGTTTAATATATAACTATATAATGCCATACACTTAAAACATTGTAGACTTTTTTTGCTATGGAAGGGTCTTTTGAGACTAAGTATAAGATGAAAAACCAGGAAGCTCTTGTTTCCAGAGTATGGACAGATCTGGAGTATGACCTGGGATAGGGGTAAAGTTGTGAGATGAAGGGAGAAGGCAACAGAGAAAGACCATTAATCTTTTCTTGTAAATGTTTTGACTTTTGAGTTATAAAAACTGGAGGAAAGCAGTGAAATTATCCTTCTAGAAGTTGAGAAGGAAAAAAATTCCTTAACTGTGAAATATGAACTGCTGTCTAGTTATTTCAACACCTCCTTATGGTGAGGCTACATAAAGCTGCAGAATACAGTTGGAATGAAAATATATACACTGCATGGGACACACAGTATTTGTTTATTCATAAGTTTACTCTCTCTACCTGTCATGAGCAAAGCTTGACAAAATGAGTTTCCTAAGAGACAGTTTGCTGGGGGAATTTTGACACTTCCCATTTGAGTTTCCTTTAAACCCCTCAGAGAAAAATCAGTTAAAAAATCATATTGCAACTAGAGAGTTCATTCTTAAAATCTTAAAATCGTTTTCTAAAGCCAGCTGCCAGCACTTCCTTGCAGACTATTTTCATAGCTTTTCCTTAACAATATGCCTGTCCTGTGCTAGGCTAAACCAGAAGAAGGAAAAAAGTATTAACAGAGATGAAAGGCAGAACATTTAGGAGAAGCTTGCTCTGGGATGTTGTCAAGAATGGGAGAAAAGAAACTGGAGTGCTAGCATATTAGATAGCTTAGTCATATTCTTTAAGCATGAAAATGTTAAAAGCAACAAAAAATTCAATGAAGTTGAGATATGAGGTGTTGCTTTGTGAAGGACTCATTCATTTTTACAATCCACAAACTCTTGAATCAACCCTACACCAGAACAAAAACAGTTGAGTTACCTGCTTAGTTATATAGAGATTTTCCAGAGCTATTAAAATAAAAGAATGAATGTTTTCTTTGGACTACGAGGGGAAAAAACGCTTTTGATTGATTTGTTTTTCTCAGGACAAAGCTACTTGAGAAACTAATTGAAATAACATCCCCTTTTTCTTTTTTACACTTCACTTAAAACTTCAATAATCACAAGTTTGTATGGAAGAAAAAACTTCCATGAATGTGAAATCCTAAGGATTTCAACATACTTGAATCTAATGCATGTCAGCTGTACACTCCCCAAAAAGCATCAGCATCTTTTCTTGGGAAACACTCCAGGAAATATAGTAGAAGACACTTTGCTCTATGTGCATGTAGTTGAGTGACTTCACTCTTTATTTTTTAGTCTCTACTACCTATGTGAACCTGTTTCATACTCCCCCCCATAAGTCTCCTCCCTTTCACACTTCCCCCTCAGTACCTGTTCTTTTGAACGGCTTATAACATTATGTTTAATTAAAGCCTAGGGCCCAACATATATCATTTTCTTGATCTTCTGCTTATTAAAATTCCCTCTTACTTTAAAATTCAGGAATATTTAAAACAACATATGCTGTAATACTAGGTCTATATTTTATGTCATTTTAAAGCAAAGAAGAGATCTCCTTTGACACCTCTGTGACAGCTAGGTCCTGCTGACAATTTTAAGATCAGTAACTTGGTATTTAAAAGTGAACTGAGCTTTACGTATGAGCCAAAAATAATCCACTTTAGCTATCAGACCAGTGCCCTTTAGGTAAAAACATTCAACAATATTTGAAAGCTCTACAACTCTACTAATTATCTGCTTCATGTAACTTCATTGTTTTCCTCCTGTATTTTTATTTTTCAGCTTAGCTAAATGTCCAGATGCATATTAAAACAGTTTGGTTTTTTTTTTTTTAATTCAGAATTACAGAATGCAAGCATTTGCTGTGGAGCTCTGAACATGCTTCCCACATGAGCATTAAAATAAGTGGACAATAGTGGCCGTAAGTATCTCAATAGGTATTTCTTTCAATTATTTAACCATTTAACTTGACCTGCATTTACACTGTTTCTCTCATCTTTGTGTTGTCTAATAGAGGAGTCTCTTGCCAGAGGAATACCAACTGGTTTGTTGGAAAGGGACAAGTGCCAGGACGGCTGCTTTCCTCCCCATTTGGGGATTTCTGAGGCAAACCAGGGATGGATTACACAGGCCCATCGACATTGCCAGGCACATGTGGTCACCAATAGCGAGGACTGAAACTTGCTGGTAGCAATATTTAGACAGATCAAGAGCCAAACCTCTCCTAGCATAGCTTTGGAAACAGACAGGTGAAGGTCTGCCAGACAGCAGTCCCCACTTTAGTATCAAGTGATAAAATGCATATGTTCCTGGCAGGCTCACACAGACACAGTCCAAGACCTGCACAGTCCTCTGCCAGACCAGGGCCAGGATTGCTCCTGCCTACAGAGACCATGCTCCAGCATCAGCTGGGATCTGCTCTTACTAACCTGCAGTTTAGTTAGGTGCATTTACTGTTAACCTGTAAGGGTGCACTGAAAAACACCCCACACTTAACAAACCCTCCAGGCACACGCAAAACCATACAGCTGCCATTGCTCAGTGAATCCGATCTCTGAATATGTCACATGGGTCCTCACATGGCGGTCAACACACAGCAATACCCAGTTTGGACCATGCTGCTATAAGTCATGGTACTCAGTGTGGCAACAAATTTCAGGTGCGGGATTCCATATGCACTGCAGTAGAAGTGGGTTTGAGCATGCTCCTCCATCCGCTCTTGGGTGCCAGCTCCTCCAAATTTCTCACATGTCTTTCTTTAGATCAAGTGGTACATGTAGTTTCTCTCTTGGTGACCGTGAATAGGACAACAAATAATTGATTTTCCTACTTCTAGCCCATTTGCATAGCAGTTTGGCATCTTTTCAAATTGGAACACAAATGATATATTTTTTCATGGGAATGACATTTTTCACTTGACTTGCATATTGTTCTACTGTGGACAGCTGTAACAAAGGGAAAAAGAGAGAAGTCTCAGCTCCCGAGTTACTGAAAACCATGGACTAAAACAAATAACACAGTGACTAATTCTTCTACAGCAAAAGAAAAGCTGGACCCTCCCTAAGGATACCAGCTACATCCCAGAGCACTCTACCTGGCACTCTGTAAATGGCTCTAGCTGATTCTCGTCTGCTTTCCATTAATCATGTAGTTACTCACTGAAGAGAAAGCAAAAACCTGATCATCCAGATAAAAGTTCTCACCAACCAAGAAAACACCACAAGCTTCTCAATGACTGTTTAAGAATTTTATACAAACCAGAAAAGTTTCAGTGTACCTTTTCTTCAGAATACACCACAGTCAATTTTCTGTAAGGTGAAAATGTACATAAAATATACTGGAGATATCTTGATATTGTCAAGCAAACCAGGACAGGATCAGCACACTGAAGTGAGAACTCATCACAGACAGCACCAATAGGCTATTATAGGTGATGAGTTAGGTAACCCTTCCCCTTCTTCTAGGCAGAGGGAATTGAATTTCACATCCTTGGTCAGCATGCTGCCGATTTGTAAGACTATCTCCAGCTATGAACATAACAAAGAGAAAATCATTATAATGAATTTATCCCCAGTCACAATTATGCAGTGAGTCTGAATACCATGAAACTACACCTCCAGCTGAAGGTTGTTGCCTTTCTCAAGGGGTAGCTCATTGTGGAAATAATGCAAACCTTTATATTAAAATACAATGCAGCTCTACTGCTCATCTATAGTGGCCCCTAAAAGCTTAGTGAGAGAACTCAGATCTCAATCTAAACATATAATCTTCACACTCCTTTCCTAATCTGATACTACAATGTTCTTTCAAGTAGGCAGACAAAAAAACAACTCTTCCCACACCACCTTAATTCATTTTTTTCTGTGGACAAGTATCAGGAGTAAGAATCCAGATCTGTCTCAACAGCTGCAAATCTCTGTTTTACACATTAAAATATAACCTAGTTCCAGGAATGTCTTGATCAAGATGTAAAATTTTGTATGGACATGATATCCAGACAAAATCTGAAGTCTTTTTAACCACTGATTGATCCCACAATAAAAACTGACTCCACTCTACACACTTTCACACTCTACAGTTAGAATTCAGAAAAATGTTATTTTAAAGAATTTTCTACACTGAGATTCCTCTAAATCCACTAAACAAAAAAAAAAATGCTTATAATTCTGACATCAAATTAAGGATTTTATTTATTGAAGAAAAAAAATAAGGAAGAAGCTAGAAGAATGTTTTTTGTTTAGTTTTAAGACAAACATATTGTCCTAATTAAACATTTGACAGACTTCAAGCACAAGCAGCACAATACTGGCAAGCTGCAACTCAGGCTATGTTTCAGTTATATGGTTAATATAGTGCACTGAGAATTTCTTGATATTTATGGTTAGCTTTCAAGTTCAGAGCAAAGACCTTTCTTAAGGAGGACACTTACACTGTTAGTTTCTTTTTGACATTGTTCAGAACTTCATTACAAGTGCTGCAGGATAGATTATGGCCCTCATTCAGGGAAAAAAATGCTAAAATGCATGCTTACCATTGAACTTGCTCTTACATACTCCCTAAAAGGCAATTTCTCCAGAGCTGGTACACTCCATCACACACTTGTTCTTAGCCTGAAAGACTTTATAAAACAGGAATGTATGATGTTTTATGCATAGATGTTTGGGAAAAAAATGGCAGTTTAGTATTCTTATCAGACAGACTTTCATGAACACTGCTTATAAAGATCATTGAATGATCACTTAGAAGCGTTTAAAAATACACCGCGGTAGGCTCCGCACAGATAACATGACAAAAAAAATATTTGTCTTGCGGAAAATGAGTCTATACAACATCTATTAACTCTTTTAATCCTCTTTCTTCTTCTTTGTGTAGGTTGTCACCAAGGCACAGCCTTTTGTTTTTAATGAATATCAAAAAGATGATCTGAAAGACTGTCTAGTGAGGCAATCATTAGCACTACCTGTGTTACAGGAAAATACATATTGTAACAGCCAATGCCAATAGCAGAGACTAGGACATAGAAAGGAAAGAACTAGTTAGAGAAAGATTCTAGGTAAAAGCTCCCTGCCAGACAACTCTCTCACATGCATACACTTTCCCTCATTTAAAATTTATGAAGATGAAGTGCTGCTTTTGTTTCCTGTCTCCAAGATGAGCCCTAATACTCTTGCCAAAAGCAAGCTAGCACAGTGTAATTGTTTTTCATCTAAACTGTATGTCCAATCTACTTAGTTTTCAAAGAACATTGATGATGATGCTTTGATACCCAACTGACAAATGACAAAGTACAGGGCACATAGTCAGATGGGCACAATGAGAATTTTTAATCATTATGTCTCTCAGTCAGCTTACAGAACGTGGAAAAATGGGGAGAAACAGAAGAGAAGAAAAATTCTTTGTAAGAAAAAGATGGTTCCTATTTTCATTAAGAATAACTTAGAAAAACAAATAATGAAAGAAGCAATTCAGAACAAAGATCCCCTGAGGCGTTTTTAATCTGTTATATTCCATACAGTTAAAAGGGCTTTTTGAAAGATTACAAAATGAAAGAGAATGGTCAGAAAGCACAAAGGCAGCTTTCTTTTTTAACAAAGACACAAGCCTTTCTTCTGAGAGAAAAGCAGCTTCAGAGTTTGATCTTCACAGAAGACACTTGTAAATCGCTGAAACCATAAATTAGAATCTAAAGTTATCATCCTTTAACTTTCTCAAGTTCATAGACATACCTGAACTGTATACCTGCACTGATCTCCTGTTTTTCCTCTTAGACATCCTATTTTGTGTCATCTAAACAGATCTGTGAGATGCAGCTTTGAGAAAACAGATCCACATGGAAATATATAAGGAAAGCCATGAACAGTCAAATTCTCAAAGTATTTCCTCAATTGTGGTCAGCCAATGCAAAAAGACATGCAGCTTTTGCTAGTGATCCATATGCTTTGTTGTGTTATCTGGAGTAGAACAAAAAACATGATTCTGTTTATCATGCTTGTTCCAGTTAATTTAGTACCTTCCCAGGTTAAACTATTGTTCTCTAATTACATGCTCTAAACTCTACAGAGCAGGGGACAGGAAGTGTATCGCTTTCCTTGTTGTGCATGTAAAGCATGTGGCTTCAGCAGCTGCATCATTCCTGGTGGCTCTCTGTAACCTTATCGTTGTCATACCCAGGCTCTGGTGGTTCAAGGAGAAGCAAGCCATCCTCTAACACCTCCTTTACAGGTGGATGAACGTGAATGCAGAACACTGTACAGGGGGAAGAGTGAAAGGAGGGTGTATGGCAGCACAAGATGATCTAAACCTCCCTGTGAATTACAGAAGGAACACGGGGGGGGGGGGGGGGGGGCGTGTGCCAAAACAGATGAAAGCAGATTTTTCTTTTTTTTTTTTCAAAGTTGTAAGAGCAACTGCCATTCTTGTTAAATGAAAGAACAAACATGTTTCATATTTAATACATATCCTCCTCTATTCTCAAAGTCAAAAGACATTTGTTCTCATGCTTCTTTTTCACACAAACTTTCCATCTACTTATGCACACATGTATAGTCCTAGCTTAAAAGAGACAGAGATAAGATTAATGAAAACTGATTAGAGAGAAATTGACTCAGGGCATACTCTCAAATATGTGCTTACCATCAGTTTACCACCTGAATACCAGCCCAGGTCCCAGGTGGCACATTCATGGAATAGGAACAATCACACTTACTTTGTTGTTACATGCAAGACCAAGGCACATTGTATTTTAAGTGTTAATTTGACGAAGTGTTATTTTGACAAACATTTGGTTGCCCAGATATTTTCACTCTCATTAGGGCATAATTCTCCAGGTTGCTAGTACACCAACCACAGATATTTAACCAAATGTTTAAAACACATGCTTAACTTAGCTGTATTTATGTCTTTAAATATTGGTCTTTTAGCTCTGACACACTGATTAGCAAGTGTTACCAAGTAAATACTTGTTATTTTAAAATTTCCAGGTATGTGCTTTTACTCATATAAAGAGTCTTTAACTGATACACAAGGGCTTGTAGAACCTTGAAACAAGCCACAAAAGATGCTTTCTTTGTTTAATCTTTTCTCTCATTAAAGGAGAAAGGGCAGCATGATTAAAAAAATCAGTATGAGGCACCAAACAATCTGCTTCAGAATTAATTGGTGTGTACAGAATGTATCTAGCTAGAGAAGTCCCACAGCCTATTAGCAGAAACACACATTTTGAATTTACTAAAACCTGTCTGACCCTGAGTGAAGAGAGCAAGGAGAAGGGCAGAGCAACTCACTGACAGTCACAGCCTGAACTTCACATGAGTGCTATTGATCTTATTGACTGGGTCACTGAAGTGCTGCTGTACATTAAGTAGGGGAGAACAACTGAAAATTACATTAATTCAAATTGTTAAATCAATATTTAACAGTATAGTTAATGGCAGTTGACCTTGGATGAACCTTTAATAAAACAAAGGTGAACTAGAACAGCCAGAGTCATAGGCAACCCAGTAATCTGCATTAGCATGAAAGATGTGTTTTAAGGGCCTGTATAAATGCTGACATTCCCATATAAATGTAGATATTCCGTACAACTACTTCATTTCTTGTAGCAAGAAAAAGGTTCCTGCCACCACATTGTATTCCACATGAAGAAAGCATAAACCATTTTCACCTTGTGCAGTTTATTTTAAATGGTCACTCAGATAACCACTAATACAGAATTGGAAGAAATTTTAAAAAATAGTATTTAACTACCCTGTGTCTTTTCTGATATGTTTGTGCAACCATTTTTAATCATACTTTAGAAGAAGAATGAAAACAAACAGTAACGATATTAAGACAGGATTCTGCCATTGACAGGCTTGACTTGACTGATTTTAACCACTGCGCATTCCTCTCAGATAAATGAGCGGCATCCTGATCTGAGACCCAGTGATTGTCTCCATGGGACAGTTCTAGGGAGAAAAAAAAAGTTTTAAAATCAATTTTTTGGTCAAGTTAACACTCTGAAAATACAGAGCACTAAAACAAATAGAAAACAGATTTAGGTCACTGTACTTGAATCTCTCCATATCAGTATTCCAGGATGTACCTAAACTGCTGCTGACCTGGCAAATGAGATTCCTGAGGCATCACCTATGCAGCCAGGCTATCAGATCATAGTGCACAACAGATGATTCAAAGAAACGTGGTCTCATTAGCAGATTAACAGCATCGGATTAATACATCAAATCCATCAGAAACACCTTAATCCATTCAATTTAAATAATAACCATTATTAAACCAGACATCTTTCCATCAGCAAGATCACCAGATTGCTAATCTGGAAATCTAGGTTCAGCTCCTTTCTTTTTCACAGGTATCTTTCATTGTTAGCAAAAGAAGTCTTTTATTCCACTCAATTCTGCCTAACTAGCAGAATGATAATAATATAAAACTGAGAGAGTGAGGTTTCTTCTTGAGACCAGATACTTCATATCAAATCAATTTAGATTTTAAGTACTCCTAATCAAAGGGAGACTAAAAAGCTGCGGGATTTTATCTTGTCAGACTTAAAAACTTTGATTATTCAAGGATCTCTAAACAGGTAAAGCTTTGGGAATACCATTTCTTTCCACAGACTGAAGCCTAAACATCATGAAACACTTGATGTAATATTATCCGCTACACTTATTTAAGACAATCATCTCCACCATTTCCATTTTTTGAGCAGGAAGAGGAGGAGATTAGCCCTTCTGAATCAGCTGCGGAAGGCCATAATCACCTGTCATTTTACTGACTAGTGATTCAGTGCCACTAGGTCCTTCTGCAATCTTTTACAAGCAACCTCCCTCCTTAGCAGACCCAACATCTTCAATGCAATGAAAGCAGAAGATCACAAAAGATTTTGTGATTAAACTAGATGGTTTTATGAAAATATCAGTCCAATGCTGAAAGTTTACAATAATTCAAAAGAAAACAAAATGAAGGAAAAGAAAGATTATAGTATTCATCCACCAGGAAGTATTAAAACAAGATATTTATCCTAGTTCACATAACTCCAGAACTACAAGTGTATGCTTGTCCTACAACTCCTACATAAACGTTCACTATTAGCCACTAACAGAAATATGACTTAGACCCTGAAATTTCACCCAGCATGACCATTCCTTACTTCTCTGTTCTCTGAAGTAGGGAAAGCATGGTATTTCCAATTTTATGTGTGAAGGACAGATGACAAGTTATTTTTCCAACATATATCAAAGTAGTTACAGAACTAAGTACAATTTTGATTCCCTGTTCAGCACTAGTGACCAAACAAACATTGCTTTCATCCTACACCTGAAGGTGATAAAATACGTCACCAAACCCTAGTGAAATTTGACAGATCAGTAAGATGAACTCATTTAAATAAAACTTAGCCCTTCAGAAATTGCCTTCAATTGCCATCTAATTCTTTAATCCCTTGACAAAAACCTAGGTCCTCTGCCACCAACCTTCTAACAGCTTTCTATTGCGAAGTCTTGTTTAATTATTCATACTTAAAATACCCTTATGTCTCTACTTAACACTGCAGTATTTCTGAGATTTACAATTTTAAGCTAGAAAATAAGAGGGTGGTTTTTTTATATGATGACCAGCCAAAGTAATGGAGTAAGTCTGCTGACATTAAAAAACACAAGTTGGTCTTCAATTTACATTTGCATGTCAAGGCAGCAATGTCCAGCTGGTGTACCGAGAAAAACACTGGGCAAAACTGATCAAAGCCAGTATTTAGCTATTGGGAAATAAGAATAATAACTTCTCATTACTTCTTGGGGCAGTTGAAAATGGCACATTTTAGGAGACATAAAATCATTGCAGTTTATACTGGGACATCAGTTCAGTTGCTTTTTAATGACCAGAACCACAACTCCTCAACTGCAGCAAGAGTTAGCATTTACTGAATCAAATTTACGGTTATTAATACTCTCTAAGATGCCAAAAAAAAAAAAAAAAAAAAAATCAAAAAAACTGGAATGACTGCTAGGAAGACAACCGAGTTATACTGCTGCAATCCACCAGACAATCCTTAGGAATATAAGCTGCATATTAATATAAGAACTTTACCATTTTTCTGACACTATTTCCATTTACTTTAGTAGTAACAGCTACCATGGAAAAGAGCTAAACTTTATCCAACTATATTTATTTTGTTGACAGAATTTCTCAAGCTCTCCTAATAGAAAATCACATTTTCTTAACACAATTAATTCTTTCCTCAGTATTACTAATTTGATTTTAGAAATGAATGGTTATCTAAATATTAGATTTGAAAAACGTGGCACACAAATTGATGAGGAATTTTCTTTTATACTGGCATAGCTGTTAAATTTTTGAACACATCCACTGTGGCCTAATTATTTTAATTCTAAATGCTCACTAAGTCTTTTTTATTCATGATTTTTATCCACATGGTTTGGAAAAGTTTTTCTTCTCCTTTGAAGATTTAAGTCAGAAATCTAGCAAGTAATGGAGGCATCATGTTTTCATAATGCCTGGGTCCAGGAGGATCTTGATAGACAGAGTAACTGTGAATCAAAGAATAATAAGCTCCTCTGAAGTGAATTTTTAATTACTTCAGTGCCTTAATGCAGTTCACTGGGGCCATGAATGTCATCCAGGATATATTTTCTAACAGCTTTCTTTTCCTTTAATGCACCTTTCTGTTAGAAACAGATGACATTTTGCCATTACTAAAGCTGGAGTGATACAGGCATATCCCTAGTGACTACACTTAAATTATTATTTACTGTAAAACATCTAGGAGATTTAGACTAGGAGATTTAGTGTATTTATTACTTGGGTGAATTTGTTCAGGTGTTACTTCTATTAACTGAATTCTGGAAATAAAGTATTTACTTCCCTTTTATTTAATCAGTTAATGGATTTTACTCCAAAATAAACTTTTCTGGTCAAAGAATATGTATAAATAACATTAGGAAAATAGCCCTCTCTTTGCCAGAATGACGCTGACTGGTTTTCATTCTGTCATTCAAGGAAAGTTGTTATTTACAACCACTAAAGAATATCAAACCAACCTGATACACTCTCCAAAACATCAGGGCACACTTTGACTTTCATTTAACATCAGATTGTACAGATCCTTGACTGCAATACTGATGCCATAGAAAAGAATCAGCTTAAGAAAATGCTATTTAAAGTTTCTCAGTAGTAAGTTATAATTAATTCCTTCTGTCAATCTTAAGATACTTAGTCACCCATCAGCATACCATGCTCAGTATACTAACAAGTGACTTGCATTTGTCTTTTCATGTGTATTTCTTCCCAACAGAAATGCTTCATCCATTCAAATGAAGTTACATAAATCACAGTGACTTCCTTTTAACAGTAGACAAAAATCGTGTGATAGCTGGAAGCATGATGCAGTACTCTTGTTGACAGCTTCTCTTTTGTAAACCTTAGCTAGTTTGATAAGAGCATGCTGCACTTGGAAGTAAGTGTTACTTGGAGGAGAATGAGTTCTTCTCAGTTGTCATTGAAGTGCTGCACCAGGGCTTTGATTTGCATAAAACCTGGTTATATATAATATCGGCTCATGTATCCATGTTAAATCAGCATCGCTTCATCAGCACACAGAGATTATCTTTCTGCCTATATTTCTTCTAAGATCTTCCTAAAATTTCTTATTTTTAGAAGGTATCATACTTCAGCTTAAAAATATGCATGTAATCATACATATAATACTCATGGGTACTCAGATGTCTCCTAATTTCCTGCCTTTTTCTTTGATTTATTTCTCAATGTGCAATAAATGGCTGTAACTGATACTCAGCTTCTAAAGGACTCTTCCCTGGAAGCTATAATGACTCAGGAGGTGCACAGAATCTTGGTAAATGTATGAAATCATAATCAAAACTACCTGGTTTTTTGAAAAGGATCCAATACTTAATCTTACAGATGGATTTTTACATTGTCACATTATCTAGGCATAACTTTATTTTTGTCCAGGTCATCACAAAAAGCATTTCACTGGGTTTGTGTGCCAGTGTGTGTTGTGTGTTAGTGTGACAACAGTGATATCCCATGCAAAGCTATTACTGTACTGTGATTATGACAACTCCTTTAGGGCCAAATGCAAATACCCATGGTAGACTTTGACATCAATGCCAAAAAGAAGACCAAATAAGAAAAAATACAAGAACACAGCATTAACACCATTCCTTCCTGTGGTATCTAGGGGTTTTCTAGTAGGCAAAAAGGAATGATATTAAGAGAATGTCCTCTGTTTACAACAAGATGACAGGGAGAACCTAATTTACTTATCTACTTGATTATAGAGAAGTAATTGGGGGGAAAAAATCTCTTACTGGAGAACTTTGAGCCCAAGCTACAACTTCATCAGTTCTAAGAAGCTTACCTTGAGTAGTTAGGTAAGGGAGACTAAAAAAGTGTCACCATGTTGCCCAGTAAAGTCACAGACAGGAATCATTATGTCACCCCTATTTAGCCCTAAAAAGTCACCTTAATTGCTCTCTGAGAAGCTGCCTCCACATTATAAAGGTCAAACAAACAGGATGAATGTAGCAGTTACATGCATAGGTATACCTAAGCTGTAATTAAAATGTGTATGGTAAGACAGCTCCTCTTCAATCACTTTTCTGCTCCTTGAAAATAACTAAAATTGGGCTCCTGTTGTGGCACTAAAGTGACTAAGACAAAGAGCACAGATCTGCAGGGAGCTGGCAAACAGAGAATGTATGGAAAAGTATTTTACCCAGAAATACATAATTTACATTCCTCACCTTTCACAGTCCTGGTTGACTGTATTTATTACCCTTTCTAAGAAGCAGATTTCAGCTAAAATGCCCTTTTCATGTTGTGTAAGTATGGATAAAATTTTCCTAATGAATAAGAATAGACCAAACTCACTGAATGCAGAAGATAAAAATAATACACCCTCTCACTACAATTCACAAGAAAGTAAGTATCAAGACTTATTCTCTGCTATATCTGTGTTATAAGCCAAGAGTAATTCTTCCACAGTCAACAGAGATAAAGCTTCCAGGGCTCAGGCTCAGTACCCTTACAGCTGCACTGGCTCTGAAGCAGAAAGCAACCTGGCTTTTGGTTGCAGGTCCTATCTGGCCCAGGTACAGTGAATGCCTCTGGAGGCCTCACAGCTGTGGCAGTCTTAAAGGAGGGTGAGAAGAGGCTATGATCCACAGGGCAAGGAGAAAGTTGAAAAGAAAACAGGACCTCAGAAATGGTAAGAATAATTCCTACGCTTTTAAGTGATGATTAAGGAAAGTTTCCATTCATATTATAAAACAACTTATTCTTAAAAGGAGTGTAAAAACAGTAAGGAGGGATGTCCTGCTTTGGAAGGACTTGGTCTTGTTGGTAGCAATTGGTTCAAACCAAAATACACAAGTCTCTACGTAAATACTGCAGACCAGTGTTGGCAGCTAAAAGTGAAACCTTTGCCATACAACACTAAAATGGGAATCTTATTCATGTTCTCTTATTTTAATAGATTCATATTCCTTATTTTAAGAGAGGTGCTCAAGCTCACAGACTTAGATTTTCAGAGCAGTTAGGCTCCTGCTCTGCGAGCATGGCTGGAAGTATCATGCGTATTTGAAGTACAACATTTTTTAGCTGCACACTTTGAACTTGGGCCAGAATTTCAGCATTCAGTATCCAGCAGCTCCTAGCATTTCATTGTGTCCTGCTGGGTGCTAAGTCCTTTTGAAAAATCTGACTACTGAGGCACCCATGTGGAAGTATAGTTCATAACTCACCCAAAGGAAAACCAATTTTCACTGCAACAGTCAAAACATTTATTAAATAAGAACTATTGCTCTGTCAAACTACAACTGTCTATGTCCCACATTTCTGATATTAGTTATAAGATAAATGCAGCTGAGAAATTTTACTTTTTACTACATACTTTTCTTGAATTCTCTAACAGTAAAAACAGCTTTGTCAAAACTTTTTCTTCAAGTTTTCAGAGACACTCAGCAAGTTTCAGAGTCCATATTTTTTTTGCTACAAAGCACCTGAAGATAAAGGTGTAAAGTGGAAGTGACAGTACAATCTTATCTACCTACCATATCATAATACTAATTTCCTTTTCGGTAACAAGATGTAAATGCAAACATGCTTTAAAAGTATGTATAGTTTCACTTTCAGTCCAGATCCTGATTCAACTGGCTGAAAAAATGATAGAGAAAACTATACATGTTAGATAAGCAAAACCTACACTTTCACCAGTGTATATTTGTTGTGTTATCCATCAAAGGTAGCACCAAAACATGTCACAACCAGTCTATCATCATTCAGGATAGCCTCAAATGGGATCAGTTAACCTGTTGCATTAGCAAGCAGTAATTTTTGATTAGCACACAGTGCATTTATATAGAATTCATTATGCTTTACATCAGGATTTTCATAACGGTTTTTTATATTTTGATGTTTTTATATTGTGATGTTATATTTAATAACATCAGTAAGAAAGAGCACCCTACCTCATACTGGGTAAAACCAACTGCTCAGTATTTAGCCAAGCACCACCACAGTCCTTAGTGAGCTCTGCTTATTCTTCTGGACAATAATTACCCAAAGTATATTAGCTTCTCAACAGGGAAAGGTTGGGAAGAAAGACAGAATGACTTTAACTGAATTAATTATTAAGAAATCATGGAAGGCAGACAGAAGATGGAGCTGATAAATCCTCAAAGAGAGAGAACATTAAAAAATCCTTGTCTTCATTCCCAATATAAGTTTCTCTTTTGAAGCTGTAGGCTATGTATATGCCCAAGGGCCAATACTCTAACTACATGGAGCAGGAAAGTATCTACAGCTTGCTCTCTAGATACAGGGACAGAGAAGAGAAGCAATCTTTAGGAACACAAGCTCTAACAAGCAAGCAAGCAAAAGAATCACAATTAAGCTGAGTCATTTGAGTCTTTAAACACCGTGAGGCTGCAAGGATTTGTAGGTTTTATGAATGAAATGTTTTTCTTTACTTTTACCTTGACCTGAGACCACCTTGATCACAGTTGCATTAAACTAGCAAAATAAAATGGCATGCTATCCAGTCAGCTGTGTCAATCCTTTAAAGCCAGAAAGGATCAATATCTGGAGTGCCCTCCACAGCTCTGCTGAGTAATTTGGGGAGTACATTCCTACTTTTCTGCAAGAACAGCTTTGGGCTTGGTAACCAAGGTCTGTATGGACTGACTGGCTGGTCAATATCCATTCCATGCAAGACAAGATATTGACCACAGTAGGTTAGTGAGGTCTATGTTGCAACATCCAACAGCTTATTCTTCTGTACTTTGTGTTACCTTTTATAACCTAGCAGAGCCGTTCTGCAAAAAGTGGACTTAAATACCATTATGGCATTTCATGCAAGTGCTTGAAGAAACATCATTTTGATCAATGCTTTCCACCAGGTTTTTGCCCAGGTTTTTCATATAGCAAGCAAGGCAGGACAGGGGAAAGAGACAAAAATGGACAATATGGGGTGAAATCCAGGAAGTACAAGAGGTTTCTGAACTGGAGCAGTAATTAGATTGCTGTTACCAAAGCTAGTCACAATTTGATTTCTGTTGTGCAGGAAATTGAAGTGTGTTCCTGAAAAACATGGAATGAAAAGTTAGGTTGTATTCTCTCTTATCCTCCCAGGAAAAAAAAAAAAAAAATCTAAATGTTTTAGTGTCATATTTACCACATGAAATACATTTAGTATTCCCTCAGACATCAATACTCGGGAAGGTTTTCTAGTGCAAAGCATAGAAATTCAAAACACCAAGAGCTCTGACCTCAAGGCACCTGGATTAAGCTCCAACAAGAAAGAAGAACCTTCACTGTATCCAAATCTGTAGCAATCAAAGCACTCTTGGCCTCTGCAGCCTTTGCAGCATCTATCTACATAACTAGGCTACCCTCATCTTTAGACTCTGGACACTTGGGATCCTGCAGTCAAGTATCACTCTGCACAAAAGCAAGGACCCTGGGTCCTCAAGTTCCTGAGCAGTCTACCAGGTCCAACCAGGAGGCGAATGTCAGAAATGTCTTTTAAAAAAAGTGCACTGAAACAGATACTTCCAGAAAAAAAATGGGTTTATTTCCACTAAACAGCATGTATCCAGAAACTTGTAATGCTTTCAGAGCACATTAGCAACATTACTCTGAACTCAGTCAACTCAGACTGAGTTTAGGTGTGATTTCTGTTACACACTGTGGAGTTCTACTGAACTAGAACTGAGTTACACAAAACATTAAGGCACTAATACTCAAAGCATTAACACATGTACTCAATTCACTGCAAGCAAGTAACCCTGTTTAGTTCAGCTATGGATGCCATGTTAAGTAGAAGCATAACTTTTTCCAGGATCCAGGTCTAATCTAAATTACTAACACATACAAATGCCTTAAAATACATACGGGATGGTAAAATATACACACACACAGAATAAATATTACCCTTTCTCAGTTGGACTCATAGCCAAGTGCCAGCAAGCAAGGAAGAAAGTGGGGATTTGTTTTATTAGATTACAGGAGAAGAAATTCTCCACTTTGATGAGAATACCAATTTTAGGTTTTAATTATTATTCTAATAGAGTCACTTTCATTTGCAATTACACATTTCATTGTACAGTTTAATAAATCATCAAAGTGGGAAATAAATAAGTAAATATTCATGCTTAAGCCTGAAGTTTCTGTTGTAATTTGCATACAAGGCATCATCTCAGAGAAAATACAGTCTTGGTTATATTTTCACATAGTGGAAATAACTGTAAAAAACTAAACACATACAGCAGGTATAGAGGTTTGAAAAAGATAAGCCACACTGTTAGTATTTAAGTACAGAAACTTCATGATGATTGTGTGATTTTATATAGCTCAGAAATAGAATATCTCCTCACTTAAACTCAGTCTTAAATGTTTTCCATGATACTATATTGACATTGCATTTTTTATTCTTTAAAAAACCCACCCACACGGAAGCCATCATTTCGCTAACAATAATACTATGCATCCATAGGAAAAATAACACAAAAATGGTAAGTTAAATTAACCAGAGATCATGACTAATATGTCAGTTGCATGAAGGAGTCACATTGTGCCAAGTACTTAGAGAAAGGACACATGTTTTTATAGGTTTTCACTTTTTTTTAAGCAATCATTCACATTTGCATATTTTTGCCTCAAGATTAAAAAATACAGTCATAAAAAAGAAAGAAAAAAACACCTTTGATAACAGTGGTGCTACTTCCAACCTTTACCTTCAGGGTGTAAATCAAACAATAAGTTGATGATAAAGTGTAACATATTATAAAATGTTTATTGAACTCCAGACAAAAGGATGTTGACAGTGATTGAGTTTACACTTCTTCTTCCTGATCTTTTTGTACTTCCTCAGCTTTATTTTTATTATACATTAGAGAGCTTTCAAGAAAACTGGTTTTTTAAACATAAACACATGCAAATAAGTTTTCAGGAAAGTATATACTGTTACTGGAATAGTCTTCTCATTTCAGGAAATTAATACAGGATTTGAACCCTGTATCAGTTTCTTTCTCCACAACAATTGTTCTTCTACCTAAGAACAGTCCCCAAGAGCATCATTAACTTGTATTGCTTCTTTGCTAGAAATACAAGTAAAACAGAAATGTCTCCAATTTGGAGGAAGCTCATGACATCTGAGGTCTGCAGCTTGACCCACAAAAACAATCATAAGAACAATTTTAGTGCCTGTGATAGGAAAGAAAAAAAATCTAGTATTTCAGTTTTCTGGCAGCATAAGATTCATACTGTTATAATCAACAGTTTCCCAATAGGAGGCGCTAAGTAATGAGGAATAAAGCCTCAATTGTTACAAAATCTTTGCTGTTTTTTCTTTTAAGTTTGAATGCTGAACAAGATTTCACAAATTAGTAATGATCCTCCATATGTGTAAAAGTAGAAGAGTATTGAGACAAGAAGCAGCAGGAGAACATAGCTGTCTCACAGGTGCTTTTCACCAAGAAGACAGATAAAAAGGGCCTATGGATTAAACAGTTTGAAACACTGCAGATTAAAACAAACTGAAAATGCCACTGAACTAGGGAAAAAAGGAAAACAAAAGTACTTATAACTAGTATATATGGATCAGACCAGGAAGAAATACACAGACTATTGAGTACCAATTACCCACCAATTATCATTACGCACAGAAATGGTGAGAGAAAAACATTGATTTACAGCATAAAGGACATAAGCAGAGGACATGCATTAATCATACAGGAAAAGCAAAAAATAAGGCAGAAGCTATGTGAAAGGAAATGCAGAAATGCAAAACTACAGAGATTAATAAAATTAACAGCTTGAGCTATTGTAAAGAAAATTAAAAAAGCCCTGCCTAGTGGGCCACATGGTAACTGTGCTAAAGCTTGCAGCAAAGAAAAAGATACACATATGAGAAGGACAACAACCTTGGAGAAAAGTTTCTGCACTTTATGACTTTAATGCAATGCAAAATAGCACAAATAAATGGTCTGCAGAACTCAGACTAGCACCATACGCAAAGACAAGGCAGCATCAGGCAAACAGTAAACAATGCTAAATAGAGAATGGGGCACCAGCAAACCTGTGAAGCTACAGAAAGAGTTATGTAAGAGGGGGAAAAGTTTCAGCCAAAGATAAAATTATTCAGTCTTACAAATGCAGCATTAGGACAATACAAATTATAAGCAAAATTCTGGTGAAAAAACAGACATGCAAATAAAGCCACCAGCACTAACAACATTCTGCAAGGGCCCACAATATCCACTGGCATCTCTACAAAGGTCTTATAGATTATTATGACATATTTACAGGACCAGAGCATCCTCTCCATAAACACAAAGCCATACAAAACCACCTTAAACAATACAGCATCCAGTTCACTGATTACTTTTGTGATATTAGAGTAATGGAAGAAATAGAGCAAACAGAAGAAGAAAGCACTGTGGGTAACTTCTGCAAGTCATTTGTGCCAAAGAAATGTTTGAAAAAGGGGAATGAGAGTCATGAACACGTTAGTCAATGTTTGCAAGGTTAAGAAAACATATGAATTTAAGACAGTTTTTAGAAGTCACAAAAGAGTGCCCCAAAGAAATCTTTCAATAATTGTCTGAAAAAGTAGCATTCTCACTTCCCAAGGTTTGCACAGTAAAAAGCACCACAGATGAACACTGTTGACTTTGTATCTAAAACAGTTCTGCAGCAGGCCAAGAGGATCTGGACCACTTGTGAAAACAGAAAACAGAGGTAAAGCAGATGAACCAAACTAATTCCATGGCTTCAGAGAGAACAAAAACAAAACAAACAAACAAACAAAATCAAAAGACAAAAAAAGAGAACACTGAACACAAACTAAGATTATAAGATTACTTGCATCTGATATTTAACAAGGATCAGCTATAGAATGTCCTGAACTATCAAGATCAGCAACTGAGAAAACTGTCACTGTATGTTAAAGCATTGAAGTCTTTGAGATACAGAATTCCCTGTGAAATACTTATAAGCTATTTGGGAATAGATGACCAGCTCTGGCTGGATTTGATTTTCAAGTCAACCTACTACAGAAATTTGCCAAAAATGACCAAAGATATTCAGCATACAGCGAGCCGTTGGTGACACATTCCATGCTTCTTGGGAACTGAGAGCATTCCTAGTTTTGGGGAGACAGAAGGGGAGTACTTCATTGACTGATGGACATTGCTAAGGCTCTGTAAGCAAGAACAGCATGGCAAATTAGTAAAACAGAAAGAAATACAAATCTGCTTCTCAGCCACTAAACACAAAATCCCATGTTTTACCTTGCAATCTATTAAGTTAAAAGTGAATGTCAGTAAGGAACTACCCAGCATGCTAAAATAAACTACCACTGATTTGATTTGAAAGAGTGTAGGCACCCACAGCATTCAGGAATTAATTCATGTTCAGCCAGCCCTGAGGCAGGATCAGGGCAACCCCTGCTGATATGGTCCTGCCCTCACCATCACAAACAAATTATATCAACTACCTTAGAGGCACAGACATAACTGAAATTAACTTATATATTCCCTGCATTGATTCTGTTGTGAGGATAACAGCCTCTGCTTGAGAGAATTTGGTAAGGTTGATCATGACCACCATTGTCACCACCACAGCAAAAACATGCAGGACACCATGCCATAGGCTTCTTTTAGATTTCAAGGAAGAGGGTGTCCTGCAGATGTTCTCCGCCCAAATCAAAGACAAGTGTTTGCAACGCTTCAGAAAAAGGCTGGTTTTGACAACAGATGTCTGTTCACTAGCAGCATGTTTACACCACTTAGCCAGGAATTCGGTCATATCACTCCATCAGAGTATCACAGTCAGCCAAAAGCCAAAGCTAGGCCAGCAGCTAAAATTTTAGCCTCTTAACAGCTGCCTGAAGCAAGTAAATATGTCAAGCCACCCTTGAAAGAAATAACTGCACAAGAAATCTCATCAACAATGTCTCAATAAAACATTCGGTGACAAGATGCAGGCCTTGATATTCTGTGGCAGGACAAAAAATCAGAGTCAGACATACAGAGTATACCATAATGGTGACACAAAACCTCCCAGGGATCCTGTGAGGACAAAGCCATTTTCTCAAGACAAATCATGTTCTGGAAAAGAGCTGTGTATGTGAAACAGAAAATTCCATGGGTTTTGGTTTGGTTTGATTTTGGTTTAAGTGAATGGGTACATATTTTTCCAAAACCACAAAAATATCTGCTCACTATGAACGCAAGCATCCATGAAATATGCTGAGAGTTCAAGACGTGATCAACAACTCAGGGAAAGCATCTGCACTAGTAAGTAGCTAGCATCATTGAAGACATCCTCAAAAACACTACATAACCACAAAAAAAAAAGAGGAAGACAATCTACTGAAAGAAGAGTTCAACTTCAAATTGCCCACAAAATATAATGCTTCATTCAACGTTAGGATGTAAAAGCAAAGGCTTTGAAATGCAGAGGAGAAATGTGAGCTGCCTTATAGAGGGGTGAGCTTGAATGCTGAGTCTAAAAGAATAAGGATAGTGATAACAACCCAAGTTTTACCATAATGAGAAAATACAATATATGTAAGCAAGGTACAGTAGCTATATTTAGTTGTGTCCTGTTGTATAAAGAGTGCAAAACAGGTATTACGATAATCAGCTTACCTGACAAGAGGGTGTGTAGTATGCATGTATAAAGGACCTTAAAATTTTAGCACTCAGAGGACACATACAAAAAGCAGAACTGCTGTACTAGCTTTGTACACTCATTTTGCACTTCAGCAGTGAGAACATTCACCTTAGGAACACATTCGCCTTAGTAGTTCTCAAAATCAACCACTTTGATTCAAGTCATCTCCAATAATCCCATCAATCTGTCTTCTATATCAAACCCAGATTTATTTAGATCAATCATCCACAACTAGTAAACTAATTGTAAGAATCACTTAACTACCTCCATGTGAAATACCTTTACTCTCAAGTAAACAGTGTTTTTTATATCACCAATCTTAATTAACTATGAATTTTAAAAAAAAAGAAGACCTTGCTGTTTGGCTTTTGGTGTTTGTATGTTTGACACAAATGCACCAGATATTAAACCTCCTCGTTTTTCATCATCATCTTACGATTTCTTCAACCTCTTATGTATTCAAACTTATTAAAAAAATGAATTTTTTCATATGTTTATTTGCACTTTTGCTGTTACTCAGTGTGGAGATATGAGGGAAAAGAACTTCTAGTATATAGAGATTTAGAGAATCCAGGTATTTTTGAAAATAACCAAAAAAACCCTCCTTTCTATCAGCTTACTTCTTTTCCTAGGAAGGGCACATAAATACAGAAATAACCAAGACCTCCATTTACACAAGAAAAGACAGAATCAATATAATCAAATGCTAGTGGATGGAAAATCTTAAAGAAACTATAGAATACTTCCTAGGATCGATTACCCAGAATACAAAGTTTTGACAGTTCTGGTGTATGAGCCCAGGCATATAGAATAAAGCACTGGTATCTCAACAATTGATTTGAGCTTAATAAGAAGTGAGATTCATTTGCTATGCACAGAATTAGTAGAAGCATTTCAAAGAACAAATAACCAGAATCCACAGTTCCATGTAATTTATTCCTCATTTTCATTTCTAAGATTTCTAGTGTACCTAGTAGGAAAAATTTGAAGTGGACAAGAGAGTAATTAGGTTTTGTGTCAACCTCTCTATGGATTTTTTTTCTGACAGTACTAAGAAGCTACATGGCCAGCACATGGCATACTACCCAATGGTAGGAAAATGAACACTGTATGCCCGAGTTAAACAAAAGAGCATTCTCAGTAGTATTCTGGAACATAATAAACTGCAGTACAGCATGGTGGACTTTAGTCTGCCAGAGGAAATAAAAAAAGCATCCAGGTTTTTTGTGTTGGTGTTTATTGGTTTTCAACAACAAATTCACTTAGATACCTCACTGCCAGTAATAATAAACTATGTATTTAGTCCTCATTTACATTTATGGCACAATTTTACTTTTAAAAAAAGGTAAAAGAAAACACATGCCCCATCACATTAGTTTGTCTTGCTGTTTAACATCAGCTGTAATGATCTTTCAAGAGTCTGACTGAAAGCCTAGAGTTTCTCTACATGATGTCCCTTTAGTCTCTTGGAAAACATCACAGAATGCCTGCTGTGTAAAATTAGGCCTAATCTTAATTATCTTGCTCTCTATTTCCTGAGCTTAATTAACTTTTCTGAGTGCTTTCCACTGCACACACACTGCAATGAGAACTAAACCCATTTTGTCTTATTCAGCATTTCATAATTTCCTTTCCCTCACTTCCTAGGACAACAAAAAGCTCTTCACAGTCCTAATTCTTAGGGCAAAAGCTAAGATATGATATTTGAAAGAAAAGCTGCCACAAAAAGCTTGAGAATGTACAGTCATGCGTAGAAATAGAAGGGCAGAAATCTGCAAATGTGGAGAGACAATCCATTGTAGCCTTTAAATGAACTGAGTTTAAATATTTAATTATCTTGTTAAGTAAATTCAGATTACAGGATTCAAATCCTAGTCATTATAGGTCATCAGGCTCTTTTAGGTGAAGTACAAATTGTCTACAGTCCACAGTGCTCAAATAAATTTAGAATAATATAGCAGCTAATTTGCATGGCCAAGCCTTCTCCCTTACTTCTCATTCAAATTTTCCTATGATCTGGCCACTTTAATTGCAAGGGAGAACAACACAATGAAGGCTGAGCATGTATTCTAGAATCTTACCTTCCTACTGCTAGAATTTCACTTTGTTTTTTCGAGATTACAAAAACCAACTGTATATTTTAGAGAAACAAACACAAAGACTTTGCTTAATCCATTTTTCCCATTCAGGAGGCAAAAGGGAAGTTTTATTTAAACTGGCTGTCTAAAAAGCCAGTATGGTTATTCTAATTAAAAGAATACTTTCTTCCAAGCTCAGACAAGCTCCATTAGGTATTACAGTGCATTTACTACATATGACTCTCTTCACCTCTACCAAGTCAGCAAGAACCAGAGTGGTTTGATCTCTAGGCATGATCAGATGAGGACTCTGTAAATGATTAGCTGATAGGCAGGTGTTCAGCCAAGTTGCTTTTCAGTAATACTGGAGTCAGATCAGGCAAGTAAAAAGCCAGTAAGTAGACAGCACTCATCCCCTAGTTAAAGGTGAAAGGTCTACTAGATTTTACAGAACATTTGTTTAACTTCTCAGGATTTGATCCTGTCACTATTTGACTGTCAGCACCAGAGAACAGATTCAGACATAAAAATAACAACATCAAAGAAAAAATATTCAGCTCAAGCATCCATCCAGAAAACAGGGAAATCTATGCTATGTTTTCTGTTGATACATTTCCCGTAACACCCCCAAACAACAACCAAATAGCTTAGCAATAACTTCATCAAAGTGAAAAAGGAAGTTCTATGATGGTAAATCATTCACTGTTAAAGTTAGTTATACCCCTGTATCATGATGGGGTAATAACTTTATCCACATGACTCTTCTCCTCCGTTCCCCTGGACACCAACAAAATACCCTTTATACTAGAAAATAATCTACCGCATAAGGAATCAAGAGTGCTGAAGTTCAGATCATTTCACTTCCATTTCTTTGCATCTGTGTATTTCAGTGTTTCTGACTGATCAAAGCCTCCTGCTTGTGAGCTGTCACGCACAGTCAATTTTAGCAGTTATGGAGTACAACCTTGCAAGTACTGCCATCCCAAGCCCTCTGCTTTTTAGTGGTAACTTTCAGAATGAAGATGGAGTAAGGGTATTTGGACGTACTGAACACATACTCTTCAGCAGCAGGAAGAGAAATCAAGCACAATCATAACCCTATACTGTTATACATGAAGAACAGTGTAGGGCATCAATACAGTGCACAAGCATGCAATTGTACACTACAGCTGTTACATCTAACCTACTCCTTGAACTTCATGCTTCTGCTTTCTTAATACAGACCAGGGTATGGTTTTAGCAGCACTTGATAAAAAAGTAATAAATTGAGTTATGGATTAGACTGCTCACAAAAGCAGCTCAAAAAAGAGAGTCTTGATACAACACATTATAATAAAGAACAAAATAAAGAAAAAAACAACTAGACCTAATTTCTACTTACTTTTTCCACACTAGCTTCCACAAACTTCATTACTTAAACAATGCGAACTTCAGTTTTATTTGTTACGCCTCATCCATCTATACCATCACAAATTTCCCTCTTTCTTTTCCCTCCTTCAGTTCACTAGGATAGATGTGAAGAAGGGCAAGGGCTACCTACTAGAACCAAACATCAAGTACAGCTGGGCAGTCAGGCTCTGAAGGAAGCAAACCATGCTCCCAGGGCTGGCATTGGCAACACACCCAACCCCGACACCTTGGCAGTATACAGAACAGGAGGGTACACCAGGAAATGAGCAAGCAATTGTGAGGTGGCCCCAGGCCTGGAGGAAAAAACAGCTTTGAGCTCCCTGGTATGCCCAGGTCACTTGTCCATGGGACAGTTTTGACACGTGGCCCATAAACTTATGAAGGTTGGGCACTTTACTTTTCAAGTTTCAAGCACAGTCTAAACTGAAGCAAAGTTTCATCTGAATTCTTCTGAAATGGAAGTGCCTTTCCCTTCAAAACAAACCCCTCCCAGGAATCAGAGCCCAAATCTGAAATGTCCTGGTAAGCCAGGGCTGTTCAGGCTGCGGTGAACCCTGTTGTGTCAATACAGAACAACCAAAACTTTAACCTTTAGGGCAGCTGACAAGATTTATTTCTCTGTAAGTCACAAGCTGGAGTTTAAAGCTTCAATAGATGAAGCTTAAAAAAGGGACAACCTTCTCCTTAAGTGGTTTAAGATTTGAATCACAGTTTCACCAGCTTGTGGGCTTGTAAATTGTTTTCAGCTCACAGAGCAACTGTATTAATTCCCACTAAATTGGCGGGCAGTTTGATTAAAAGATCAAGTGAAACATTTCTCAGTTCCTAGTCTTCTAGCAGTAGGCTAATGATATAAGAAACTATTGCCTAGATGTGCTGGTTTGGGCTGGGAAAGAGTTAATTTTCTTCATAGTAGGTAGTATGAGGCTATGCTTTGCATTTGTGCTGAAAACAGTGTTGACAACACAGGGATGCTTTAGTTACTGCTGAGCAGTGCTTACACAGAGTCAAGGCCTTTTCTGCTTCTCACACCACCCCACCAGCGAGTAGGCTGGGGGTGCACAAGAAGTTGGGAGGGGACACAGCCAGGACAGCTGACACCAACTGACCAAGGGGATATCCCATATCATATGACGTCATGCTCAGCATATAAAGCTGGGGGAAGAAGGAGGAAGGGCGGGACATTTGGAGTGATGGTGTTTGTCTTCCCAAGTAACCATTACACATGATGGAGCCCTGCTTTCATGGAGATGGCTGAACACCTCCCTGCTGGTGGGAAGCGGTGAATGAATTCCCTGTTTTGCTTTTCTTGTGTGTTCAGCTTTTGCTTTGCCTGTCTTTATCTCAACCCACGAGTTTTCTCACTTTTACTCTTTTGATTCTCTCCTCCATCCCACTGTCGTGAGTGAGTAAGCGGCTGTGTGAGGTTTAGTTGCTGGCTGGGGTTAAACCATGACACTAGACAAAAGAAAAGTGACATGGTCTATCACCTTACTATTTATTGTCTCTTGAAGTCAGTGGCCTGCTCTTTGTGCTACATTAGTCACTTTATAAAAAGTGACTGTTATATGGCAGCCGTTCAGTTCATTTTCTTACAGTATGGGTCCTTAGCATAAGACTGAATTTTAAGAGAATCGCTGAATTAGCTGGATACACTAATTTAAACTTCTATATAAGAGTACCAAGAACATTATTTGTTGAAACCATTCAACGGCAATGGACCCTCTGCAAGTGAATACTAACAGAACTACTAGCTACTTGTGTTCAGCTGCCTTGGAGTGGTTTATATACTCTTGAACTCAATTCTCATTGAGAGCTGCAGCCAAACATATATTCATGTGTGTGTAAACCTGCTCAATATACACTTGAAGAGGAGGGAGGGGAAATACGTATATCCGTAGCTATTTTGAAATTAAGAGTCTAACCAACCAGAAAAACTCAATACATGTACTCGTTTCCTCATATTTACTTCCAGAGAGCAACAGGCAAATAAATGAAGTGAAGAAAGAGACGCAGAAGTTCAACAAGTTGCTTTTGTACAAAAATTTAAAAGTGAGAGTGTAGGTTTTGTACCCATGCATGCTTGTGTACAAAGCAGTATGCACTTTCTGCTGTCTCTCTTTGATACGAAGCAGGTGATTGGAAGTGAACAGATTGAGGGACTGTCATGTAGGGTAAATTGTGTAAAGAAAGCAAGCTCATGTTATCCCAGCTGCACCACCATAACACTTTCAACTACTACTTGCTTGTTAAAATGGAGCAAAATGAACTAGGGAAACAAACAAGAACTAAAATTAACTCTAGTAAGTAACCCTTGGTAATAGCAGCTCAAAACTCATTTAACTCATAGGCTCATTTGAAAAAAAAAATGTTTCCAGCACCAGTTAGACAAAATTTGCTCATGCCTACATATGCAGTGTATGCTTCATGATTGCTAGAAAATATATCAGAGTTGTATTTGAACTGGATGAATGGAAAAAAAAAAAAATCCTGCATCTGCCCCTAACTGCTCACTGATATGTTCAACTGAGCCTCTTCCAGATTTTCTCTACTTTCATTAATATATATCCTGTCAGTCAGTAGAAACAACAACAAAACATAGTATTTCAGAAGACAGGGAAAAAGCCAATACATAGCTAAATAAAAACATAAATCAACACTTACAGCAACTTTTTCCCCATGCTTTTGCTTTTTCGTCTCAGTGTGTGTTCTGTGGTTTTCTACAGTTATGTCTTTACAAGATTTATTATTCAAATTAAAGAGTTTAACATATTAATGTATGAACATACCTCTCCGCTCTTGCAAGTCACGGATTTCTTCCTGTCTTTTACAGAGTTTTGAGATTACAGGTCCCAGAAGCCATGGAAGCACCACTTGACACATGCACAAACACAATGCACAAACATATGCATGCATAATATATATGGAAAGCTCCATTGTCCATTCATCGATTCTAACCTTCCCACCATGTTTCCATTGCGACGCAAATTAATATCCACTCCTTCAGTTTACAGATTCCAATACATATTAGCTTCCAGCATTTCCATGTAAAGATACTCTTAAGGTTTTGCAAGAAATTAAAGTATTTTCAAAATAGGAAATAGTTATTAGAAGGACATGTTTCTATGAAATAAGCATTCTTTCTGAATTCTATCACCTGTGCGTTTTTTTAGATAGCTTTGAATCCAGACCCTTTGTACATAGGGCAAACTGACTGATATAAATCAAAGGCAATACTACCTTTTAACATAGTCGAGGTAGGTAAGTATATATTTATATACACATAAATATATCTGTATATATCCTAACTACTTTAAAAGGTAGTACTGCCTTTGATTCATATCAACTGCTTTGCCATATATTAGACAGCAGGACCAGAGGAGATCCTGTAACTCTCATGTTTTAATACTGTTTTGCATCTCCTGTATCTTCACGGTGACTTTTGCAGCCATAGGGCCGGGTTTACTTGATTTTTGTTCTGGAAATGCACTGGGATTTCCAAACTCTGCAAATCATACTTCAAATTAGCTTAAGTCAAAATCATTAAGCAGTGAGAGAGCTGAACATCCCATTATTTCTTTTTCATTTTCAAGTGGAATTTGCAAGAAACATGAATATGTATTTTTCTGCCCTTCTTAGAACCACCATTCCTACTTGCATAGTCATTACAAAATAGACATCACTTTAAACACTATTTGCAAACATGAGGAAATAATTCAGTTGTATATTTCCCCTTTTCCAGTGCAACATTCTTTTGCACTCATGCAGTCACTGTTACAAACAAATCTGCCATCAGGCCCTAAAAGAATGAAAGGGCAACTGTACTCATAATACTATGTCGCAAGAACTGTGGGGAATAAACACAATGGCATAGAATGCTATTATCTAGATTATGATTTGATGCCTGCTGGAGAATAATTCATATGAATTCTATATGAACTCTAGAACAATACATCCTTTTTCAGAAAGCCAACCAATACAAAGTGCTGCCTTATAATATCACAAATATGCATACTTACTGTTACAACCAGATCACAGAAGGGTCAAAGTAACTGAAAACTGCTAAATAACAGAAGACAACAAGAAAGGTGACACCACACAAATCTAATATAAATTCAGCTGGCAAGGTCAGACTTCATGTTGCTTTCTGTGGGCACTAACTGTCAGCCAGGCACCAGGAGTGACAAAGTTTAATGTTCCATGTTTAACAGTGGCACAGAGCAAGAATATAGGCTAGTTCTTCCCAAACAAGGGGACATCCTTTAAATATGAGACAGCAGCTGAGTTTGGAAATGACAGAGAAAAAAGGTGGAAAGTAACTTAGGTGAGGATAATATTAAAAATAACACTGCTGGTTCTTAGGAAGGAAGACATGGGAAAAAAATCAATAGCTCTCAGGAGAGCAGAATTCTATAACCTGACACACCTAGTTGCTGTTGTCTCATGGGATGGATGTGTAAAAGAAGAGACAGGAATAAAGAGAGCTGGTAACCTTTAAAGGGCACAGGTGAAATGAAAAGATAAGGAAGGATTGGAAGATACCAACTTGGCTAATTCAGTTTTTAAGTGATTTCAAAAAGAAAACTCAAAATACAAATTAGATTATTCTTTAATACCACTAGTAATTTAAACAAAGATAGGAAGAAAATCTAGAAAGACAAATCTTTGAAGAGTTAAGGAGAAATTAAACTTATTTGGTAAGTACTTTAGTAAGAAGACAACCACCAAAAGAGCTGGTTTGAAACATAATGGAGAGGAAGTGCTGCTTCACCGTTCTCAGTGACTGATGTATTCAATACCAGTTTGCCTCCTCCTTTACTCAGGATGTGATCAATGCTTAATGTGACCAGCCTTAGTGACAGAAAGGTAAGAACTCCAGCCACTGCAGGTTAAAGAGCGTGTTGGGTGTCTTAAAGCTCGTTGTGCTGTTGAAATTTACATTTGAATTCACTGAGGCTGGTGCCTCCATTAACAGCCGAGCCCATCTAATGGCATACTGGGGCTGAGAAAGGAGGAGAGGATCCTGCCGCCTTGTCAGCAATGGCAGTTTATTGGCCCATTCTACTAAAAGCAGTGCTTGCAAAAGGTCAAGGAAAGGAGCTCCAGAACAGCTAACAGTTATATTTCAGGTTTCATAGAGGACCTGGACAAGCTTAGAAAACTGAAAAGAGGACAGTAAAACCACCTTTAAAAGCACCTTTAAAACAGGGAAGAAGAAAGAGAGCTTGGGACTCAGAGACCTGTCAGCTTACCTCCACTTCCTAGAAAACAGGGGAACAAAAAAGTTTAAACACCACAAAGGTAAAAAGTGAATGAGAAAGTGCCCCAAGGAGTAGTATCAAGTCATTTGCACTTCCTTGCTTCCTCTAACAGGGCACAGATATTCCTGAACAGGGGAGACATAGTAAGTGTTAATACCTTGACTTTAAGGCTTGATTATAAAGCTGTTTCAGAATATGTTCTTATAAGAAATAAGAAAGCAAGTTAAGAGAAAGGACAAACTAAATAGCAAAAGTATTAGCAGCAGATTAGTGACAAGTTGGAACAGGGTATGGAGTGAGGTTTTACAAGAGTCTATCCCATGCCCAGAACTACTCAGTATTTCTTTAATTTCTTGGACGAAAGAAATAACAGGCATTGTTAGTAAATTTACAGGTAATATTAGTCTGGAAGGGACTAAATTGAAGGACCAGATTACAATTCCAAATCTTAATTAACTGAATGCTTACTGACTACAGCAGAGGTTAGGCAGTACTCAGTAACAGCAAATGCGAAGCTCTACATTTAGAGGTAATCAGCTGCACAGTCATAAGATAACACATGACTGCACACACAGCTGCACTGCAGAAAGAGATCTAGGAGTTAACTGGTGCATTTTGTGATCCAAGGGGAAATGCATAATGGAATAGGTTTTATCACCCATGAGAATTTCTTCATTCATTTAAGTGACAGAGTTGCCCTCAGCTGCAAAGTCATGCCCAGTTCTGGGCACTAATTCAGGAAAGATGTGAACCATCTGGAAAAGGCAGTAAGAATAGTTAGAGGTTTGGGAAACAGGAAAGGCTGGAAGAATTTGAGTTACTCAGTCTAGGGGGATGATAAGGAGTGTGGCAAAAAAAGTATGTACATTAAAATAAACTCTTAAGGTCCATTGTCAACAGGTCAATAATGATCTTAAAGCTTGAAAGCTTTACCTTACATGCCAACAAAAAGTCTTAACATCCAAGACTTTTCAAAATGGAAGACAGTGCCTATAACTGTTCCTGTCTGAGAGCTGACTAGACAAACCTCTATGACAGATAGGCAGAAGGAGCATCACACTGATTGTCTAATGGAATTCAAAACTAATTCAAATAATCAAGTAAAAAGAGTTGGAGTTGAGGGAAGAGGTGAGTGGCTGTCCTATAGAAAGTATACGTCTGAAATACTTGAATTACAGTTGTGTTGGGTTTACATGGCAAGGTTTTGGTAGTGGGGGGGGCTACAGGGGTTGCTTCTATGAGCAGCTGCTAGAAGCTTCCCCTATGTCTGATTGTGCTGGGTTCACATACATGTGACAGGGGGTTTTGGTAGCAGGGCAGGGGGCTACAGCGGTGGCCCCTGTGAGAAGCTTCTCAAAGCTGCCCTGGCTCCAAGTTGGACCCACTTCTAGCCAAGGCCGAGCCAAATAGCGATGGTGGCTATGCCTCTGCAATAGCATATTTAAGAAGGGGAAACTAGGAGAAAGAGTTGGAGTTGTGAGGAGGACACCTCTGCAAACACTGAGGTCAGTGGAAGAAAGGAGGTGGGGGGGAGGGGGAGGCACACCAGAGCAGAGACTCCCCTGCAGCCCGTGGTGAGAGAGCAGGCTGTCTCCCTGCAGCCCATGGAGGTCACCAGTGGAGCAGATGCCCACCTGCAGCCCGTGGAGGACCCCACACCAGAGCAGGTGGCTGCAAGTGAAGAAAGTTGGGAATCTGAAGGAAGCCTGTGATGGTATAGTTCATGCCTGGGAGAACTGCAACACATGGGAGGGACCCACACTGGAGCAGTTCAGGAAGAGCTGCAGCCTGTGGGAAGAAATCACATTGGAGAAGTTTGTGGAGGACTGTCTTCCATGAGAGGGACCCCACTCTGGAGCAGGGGAAGAGTTCAAGGAGTCCTCCCCCTGAGGACAAAGGAGCAGCTGAGACAATGGGTAATGAACTGACCACAACCCCCATTCCCCGTCCCCCTGCTGCGCTGCTCAGGGGGAGAAGGTAGAGAAAATCAGGACTGAAGTTAAGCCTGGGAAGAAGGGAGAGATGGGGGGAAGGTGTTTTCAAATATAGTTTTTATTTCTCATTATCCTTCTCTGATTTAATTGGCAATAAATTAAATTAATTTCCCCAAGTTGAGTCTGTTTTCCCCATGACAGTAATTGCTGAGTGATCTCCCTACCCTTCTCTCAACTCAAAAGCTTTTTGTTGTATTTTCTCTCCCCCATCCAGCTGAGCAGGGGGAGTGATAGAGCAGCTTGGTGAACACCTGGCATCCAGCCAAGGTCAAACCCACCACAACTAAAGATGTCACATACTTCAGGCAGGCCTCTTTTCCCTTTTCTTCTAATTCTCAGCGACTTCTGCATGCAAACTTTGTGTTGTATTGCCCTTTAAACCTCATTAGATTGTCAATTTATGGTACATATTCTTTGCAAATCTGATATTACCTCTGCCTTCAGGAACTGTATCATGAAAAGGAAGAAAGCAATGATCTAGTTCAGTGTTAGTACTTGTGAGCTTTTCCACTGGAAGATAGGATTAAAGAAACAGAAGACAACTCATTGATGTTCAGTGACTCATTTAAAGCTACACATCACTTAAAGTATACAAAGCTTCCTCACACCAACCCATCATTTCTGATACCATTATCTCTATATATTAGCCACAGTGGTATTTGTCATTTGGGCAGACAATTCAAATGTGATACCAGAAATGCGGCACTAGATGGCATGATTACACTGTGATCTAGTGGAAATTTCAGCTTCACTTTTCTCTTTTGCTTAAACCATTCAGACCAAATATTTAAAAGAAAATAGAAAATGCTCTATACCCAACACAGTTTGCTCTCAAACTGAGGAAGTATGAAGCTGGCTGATGAACTGTATGAGCAGAAACAATACAGTGGAAAATGGAACTGTGTTTTCTTGTCAGAGAAAGTTGTGCTGTAGACCCAGATTTTTATAACAGTGGTCAAGCTGGAATTCAGTGTTTAAATTCCCTTCTTGCAATTGCACACCATAAAAGTTTCAGAAAAGACACCCATCATGTTCTTACGTAGATGTGTAGATAATACGGTTAACATTACTAACCCTTGCTTTAAGATTATTTTCTTCCATACAAATTTTAAGGTTGATTGGACATTATAGTCCAATAGGAATCATAACTACATTTAGAACTAACTTATCAGAATTTTTCCCTTTATCTTCACAGCTATCATGGGTTTCCAGAAATTTCATCTGAAGTTATTTTAAATTACAGTAAAAGCCCCCAGTGCATATCAGACTATGATTCCAAAGTGATGAGTAGATATTAAAGCGTGTCACTGTAAAAAAATGACACCACAAACAATGTAATATAACAGCTTTAGAGCCACAGGCAGCAGTAAAACTAAGCTTCTACTACCAGTAAAGGTCAGCAGCACCTTAAAGAAAACTGAATTGCGTAGTGCTTGTTTTCTTTCGACTTACGAATGTCTCAAGACGCATGTTGTCTTGCAAAATACTTCTTTCTAGAGTGCAGAATGAACTCTCCAGCAGACAACAGCATTATCACATACGATCTTCATTCACTGAACTGTACCGCAGACTCTCAGAAGGAATTGAAACAAGTAAAGAAAGAGATCCTCAAAAAGCTGTAGCATCAGATTAGTTAATATCCTTAACATGTGACACAGCACCTGGAGACAGCAGTGCCCCACAAGCAACAACAATCCCTCTTAGAATCCCAGATCTCCTCCTCAGGATCACTGTGTCTCCCTGTTCGTCAGCTATCTTTTCTGCTGCCCTTCCTCATTTAGAGAAATAATGCAGAAAGATATATGGTCTAGAAACTTTTTTATAATTTACGCATAACTTTTGAAGACTGTAGGCCAATGACGTTCTTAATGACAGTTTAGGCAGAGAGAAACATCACCATTACCTCCCCATTTCATCACGTCTTCTTTCCTAACTCTTGCAGGCAAGCATAATCTGTTTCTAATTTGCACTCAGAATTTGGTTTATTCTCCTGGTGACACACTAGATATATATGATTTTCCTATACAAGAAGAGCCTTCTGCAGTCTTCAGTGGGTTCTTCCAGCATCTAGAAGATCCTTTTACAGCGCCCTTGGACAACAGTGCTCACTAAGGAGGAAAGAGCTGGATCCCCTTATGTAAAACTTTGCCAGGGAGAACTCAAGACTTGAAAAAAGAAACTATCCTTCCATTTCCATAGACCTGTTCAGGTTTTTTGTTTATATCAGCTGCTATATAAGCAAAGATGTTCAGGCAGACAAGTTTTGTCTCCTTTTTTGTTCATTGCAGTAGCCTTAATTACACAGTCAAACTTCTTTCTACAAGACTATCATCTGAGTGATTCAATGTCCAAGATGCTGATGCTCACTGAATAGAGCGTACTCAGCATTTTCATGTTGTTCTTATCACTCAGTGTGCAGCCCCACAATTTAGTACATTATTCACACTTTACCCTGAATACTCTCCTACTAATTTCTATGTGAAAGTGAAGTGTTTGTCACCCATCACATTGTCTTAGTGTCCTCTTCCAAATGCTCCATAAGGTAAAGGGGCATTATGATTCCTTTGCCTTTAGCAGTGATAAATCAAAGCACAGAAGTCAAACATTAGGGTGACAACTTTTTCAAATTGGTACAGTGTGATTCTTCAAGTTTTCAGAACAGAGTTTCCATTCACTGAAATTTAACTGTGAAATCTCTGCATAGCTGTGAACTGGAATACTCAGGGGAGAAGTAGCATGCAATTTAGTTGGTTTAGTGTTTGTTTGATTTGTTTGTAGGAGTTTCATTTGAGTGACCTACTAAGATTCCAGTAGGACTTTGTGCAAGGGCTACTAAATTCTCAAGGACAAGTTTCACCTGCCTTAGTTTTAAGACCTCTCTCCTCTACATCAGTCACTAAGTGTTCCTGTCTACATATCATTCAATCTCCACAAACCTATGAAAGTTTGGACCTTATACCCAAAATGTTTATTATTTTCTCATCAACATCATTACATTACAATACAAGTGTATTGGCTGTTCAAATACAGTAGGAAGATCACTCTGTGAGAGACTGTCCTGGTTTACTTATACATGAAGATGTAGTATGTCTTGCTGGAAGCTGTAGTATTCCCAAATCATCTTTTTAGAGTGCTTGGGAATAATCCAATTACCCCCAAACTTTATAGCATAAGCCTCTATGTTGCACGTTAGAAACTATGAAAAGGAACTCTTCCCCTGCATTTATCTCTCAGTCCAAAACAATTTCAAATGCATATAACCAAACGTCTAAATTCATCAACAATACTCAAACAATTTGAGATGCCTTGCAACATGCCTTCGACTTGAGGGCATAATCACAGAGAACAATATTACTTCTCACAGAGGGAAATATTTCAATGTGACATGATGGCAAGGGACTCTTCAGAACTTGCAGATTCTATTCTCACATTCAAGTCAAATCAAGTTGCATTTTGAGGGGATCTAATTTAGTTTCTAAACAAAACAAGCTGGTTTGAGGAAAATGTTTTGCAACAGAAATGTGTTCTGTAATTTCTCCTTTCCTTTCTCCTCTCCCCCTGCAGTAGATCCTGGAACCCCAATGAAGCTTCCAAAACAGAACTGTGATGGTCCAGTGAAACCATAGTTAATGTCTCAAACATCCAGTAAAGAACTTTGGTAAAGGAAACAGTTTCTGTGGAAATGCCAGGGCTGTGCAGGTAACAGCAGGAATACATGGCAAGAGGAGGGGGTCCCACAAAGTTGGGACCATACTTTCCTGAGGCTGAACTACCCAATCTTGAGCGACTCTGTAAAGAGCCAATAGAGAAGCCATTTTCATGATGCATGCACCAAGATGAAAGACAATGGTCATACCTGCAGGGAGGGGGGAGCAACTCCCCAATGACCTCCAGGCCCACTGACCCAGCTCCAGAAGAATCTGAAGGTACAAACTACGCATTCACCAAAGCAAGTAGAATTCTAGAAGGACAGACTGCACATGATGCCTAATTAGCCTAATGAGTCCAAGTGCCCGCCTGGAGGCGGGGCAAGAAATTATAAAAGGACATGAGTCAAAGTCCTGGGTGGCAGTGACCTTCTGGAACTGGACCCCTAGGCTGGCTGGACCAACACTGCAACTGGGACTGGGGAGATCTTTCTTTTTTGTCTTTCTCTCTCCCTCCCTGCCCCTCTCGCTCTATCTCCTTTTTTCTCTCATTCTCTATCCCTGTATCACTGCGTATAAGGCAAGGCTTGTCGGGGCATGTTTGCAGCTTGTTGGGGCATGTCTGCCACTTGTTGGGGTATGCTATAAGATCTGCCGATAGTCAGTGTATGTTGTAAGGTTTGCAGTTTGTCAGTGTATGTTATAAAGCTTACCACTTGTTGCAGAGGTTGCAAGGCTTACTGACAAAGTTTCATGCCAATCTCTGTTCTGAGTGAATAAAAATTGAGTTTTGTGAATTGAAGAATCCCTGGCATCGTTTCACCTTAATCCTGACCTGGGAATCGGTGAATCTGAGTCATCACCCTGAGAAATTGGGACATGACAAGAACAAATATTGATCATTAGGCTCTCTTCTCCCAGTTATTTCTCCTTTGCAGGTAACGGAAATTTTATATGTTTGAGTCCATACATAAGAAGGACTCTATGGACTTCTCCCAATCATTTGCAATATTCTCTGCTGGAGAATCCATTCCATTGCTGAGGGTTTTTTGTTGTTGTTTTTTTCAGTTGGATTTGGTTTGGTTTGGTTGTTTTTTTGAAGAACTGAAGTCATCCAGGTCCCTTTTTAGATTTTGTGCTTTTACTTCTGTCACTGTCCTCACTGAGCTCTTCTTTACTGTGGGAAGAAGGCTCTGTCTTGTAGTACTCCCTCTGAAAGTAGTCGGTTTATCTAGTAACAGGTATTCTCTTGCCCTGTGTCTTTTCATGTAACATCTGTCCCAATTTTCTGTTTGCCCATGAAAATCAAGTCCTGCTTGCCTCACAGGACATAATTTTTTTTTTCTGGAACCAAATAAACTTTTCTTTCATGTCAGTGGCTTCCCTCACTACCATTAAGACTACTGTTCTGTCAGGACACTAGACAATGTACAGCTGATATTGAAAAAACCCCATGCAACCACACCATTTACTCTAGGTTAACAGCTTAATAGACTATACACATTTTGCCGGAGGAATGCCTGTTACACTTAAAAAGAAACCTTATGACAGTTGTGTTGTAGTTCACGATCTTTGTTCATACTGAGAAAACTCTGCTGAGGTTTGCAAATGCAAAGACTGGTGTAAGTTTTTCCCACCCTATAGGTAAAGATGTGTCTCTCCTTCTACTAACTGTCAGGGACCATATGCTTTTTCTGGACAACAGCTTGGATCTCCACATGCTCATATGCTACTGTTTCTTTCACTATAGCATTCCAAATTCTCAAGTCATCTCTTTGTTTCAGGCACTATCTAGCTTCAGAAATGGACCAAATCCACTATCTGCCAAGTTGTAGCTGCTTTGTCAAGCATCCATTGTTTTTCAGAGTTTTTATTCAGTATCCAATCTTTTATTGAATACATTTTGCAAAGCAATAGAAACCAGCTGCTAAATCACTTCAATCTTGCTGCAGCTCCCTCTGCTCAGTAAAATCACCTCTCCTCCAAGTTTAATTTTTGCAAAGAACACTGAATTCTTCAAGTTCCTATGTTTACATCTAGAGTTGACTCTACAGAACAGATCCTTTTGATTACAAGTAGGAAGCCCTGCAAATATGCCATGTCACAACAGCAGCTGCTTCCTGAAAACGTGCATTATCACTCACTACCTATTTGTAGGATGAAGAATGGTTTAATTTTTCTCAACTTACCTTGTCCTTTTAATCACTCCACCCAGGAATGTGTCAGCACACTATCACATGTGGTATGCAGTAATTATTCAGAAATAAGATGGTTTACATAGTTTTGCTCCCAGACTCTTGTAAGCTACAAAAAGCACACTTTCCCACTTCCTATTTCTCAGGTGTCTGGTCTACAGCTCTCCTGCAGTTAGCAGTCAAGGAATCTGCCTGCAACCACTCAAGAAGGGACACAAGCTGCTACTGAATAGAGCAATGCCTCACCGCAAAGCAAGACAGAGGAGCTATTACTATTCAATGTCTTTCATTTTTCAGTACCTCCTAACTGAGTATTGTGCTACTCAATAAAGAGATACAAGCATGCCGTGAACACAGACAGGCCTTTTTCTGGACAAAATTAACAGCTGCCTTAGGTTTTCTGGCACCTGCAATTTTAAGAGCTTGAATTTCATGCAAGATTAATTGAATTGGTGCTTCACAAATGCAAGGGAATATGACTCCTGTGTATTTTTGCAATAAACTGTAATTCTCCTGATTTGGAAGCCAATTGTTAATCTTCAGTTTCCTGTGGTATCTTTGGACTCCCTTCAAACAAACTATCAGAAAATATATTTTATGGTCACTTTACTGAACCAGCAGTATGTTGTTACAGTACTAATTTGGAAATAGTATTTGAAAAGATGTTATAGCAAAACAGACACTGCACAGAAAATAATACAGATGCAAGTCATTGTCAGATCAATCCAAAGCTACTGAGACTTAATATGGTTATTATTTCAACTAAATTATTATTATAAAGTAATAAGTTTCCATACAGCATTAGGACTCCCTCACGAAGTAGCAGCTAGACTGTCAGAAAAAAACCTCAGGATTGTGGAAAAAAGTGTATGTATATTTCTGCAGGTGATCCCATGCATCAGTGTTTGGGAAAAGCATTTCCACATGGAGCTGGAGAACCCAGAGGGCAATACAGGAGGCCAGAAGGCACCACATGGCCAAGACCAAGCAGTGTAAAGAGGAGGAGCCCCTGTACACTCTTGCTCTTCCACTACAACACCAACTTCAAGAGAGATGATCCCCACCTGCTCAGAGGTGCAAGCAAAGAGTTGGCCACAACAGGAGAGCAACCACTGCATTTTCACCAGGCCCAGCTTTGAAGGAAAACCACCCCACAAGAAGCTCAGATGTGCAGCCTGGGAAGCAGCCACTGCTGTCAAACCTCACGCTCCCTCCCTTTTACCACCACAGTGCAGCCAGATACCGCATGCAGAGACGACCACAGTACCAACAGAGCCCCAGCTCCTCAGGGGAGGAAAAGATTTAAAAAACTCCACTTACAAGTCACCTTGGAACAGTGACTTATCAAAGCACCTTTGGAGACAAGGATCTCTTGCATCACTGACAATTGGAGTGACTGACCCTGTGTTGTCCTGTACAGCCACCTCTTGTTTATAAGCAGGATAGTATGCTATTTATTTAAGGAGATGTGCATTTCCACTAGGTACATTATTTACAGAGCTGAGTGACATTTGTTCCCCTATATTACACCTATTTCCCTTGGAATACTTGGTTCTACCACTTGACTCCCTGGCAGGGTTAATTAAATCTCTATAAAGTGAAGCCACTCCTTTGCAACTGCACATCTCCCTTTTCTACGTGATTCTTCAGAAATTTGGAAATCCAATTTGTAGAGAGCTCAGCCTTCACCTGATCCTCTCAGGTTTCCTCCTGCTTTATAGACAATATTGTTATCCACTCAATAGGTGAAAGTGATTTGTTACTTACAGGCTTTGAACATACTTTGGTAAACCACTGTTTTCACCTCCCAAACTACATATCCGAGTCAGGAGGCCTACAGCTTGAGCCATTTACACCTCCCACTGTCCTTGTAATGTTCTGCAAGCACCTCTTCAACCCAATGGTTCCAATTAACCAAAGCATTAACTAGCACAGATCCTGTTTGGGTGCCGCATAAAACAAGAAGGTTGGTTACAAATTTAACACTGTAGGCACATTAGCAAAGGATCGGTCCCCTATCACATAAGAATAATATACGCATAATCTTGGGAGTACTCATAACTTGACCAAATCCTTCTGGCTATGAAACTGTGAAGGTATGTAACAAGGCCAGCTGCCTCCTCCAGCAGCCCTGGCCAGGATCCTCCTGCCCAGCTGCCGGAGCCCATCCTGGTGCCTGGGGACCTGGGGTCTCTGCCCAGGCTGGGGGCCACACCTGCAGCTTCCCTGGGTGCAGGCTCTACCAGAAGCAAAGCTGAACACATATCCCAGAGACACAAACAGGACATACAGAGGACATTGACACTGACAGTTCTCAAATGTCACTGTGCTGCCTGTGCTGCATGGCAGTGACATCACAGCCTGGCACCCGTGTCCTGGCATTCTGCAGCAGCAGGGGAGGAGGCTACTAAATAGCAGTTGTCACTTGTCATTTCCAGAGCTGCAGGTGTTTGGACTCAAGTTGAACAGTAAACCAAACTGTCTTGAAATGTTGTAGGCAATGGCAGGGCAGTGCTGTGTCCCATTGTCTGTAGGAGCTGGTGGACAAGGAGGAAGAGGAAAGGCTGCAGTGTTGGGCATCAAAGTGCCCCACTGTGGAGGTGACCCAGTTGGGCACCTCTCCCACACACAGAAATGTCCTTGTCTCCTTTGCTGTAGTGGTGGCTTTGGAGCTCCTGCTTGAGAGCCTGCTTGAGCGAGTTGTGATGGGCAAAGTTGGGGCTGCAGCCAATGCCCAGTCTGCTGGACTTGTGGGGTGGCTCCTCCTCTGGGAATTGCCTGGCTTTGGCCATGTGGTGCCCTGAATAGCTGCCTTCTGGCCTCCTGTATTTCCCTCTGGGTTCTGCAGCTGTGTGTGGAAATGCTTTTCCCAAGCACTGATCCCATGAGTGGTTGCATGGGGCACCTCAGCCCAGCCTTAGGGCTATCCCTCAGCCCAGCTCTGCTGCCCAGAGGTGGCCCCCAAGTGCTCCCATTCCAGCATGGCTACAAGACAATGCTGGCGCTGCTTTTATCACCAAGAGTAACTTCACTCCCTTACAGGGAGTCCTGTCTCTGGCATCCCTGCTTACAGTCAGTTTGAACCCTTTTTGCCATTGAGCGTTCTTGTCCTCCATGCCTGGGCAGTTACACTTTGAATGTCCCCTTCATATTCCCTCCTTTCATGAGCAGTTATTACTCACATACATTCACCACTGCAAGCCTTTCAAATTCCTCCTTATGCTTCTTGCTCTCAATTTCCATTTCCAAAAACATTTGCTTTGCGTCATGTAGTTTTATTCCCTTTGCTCTCTCCTTCATTTGTTTACAGCTTAATTTCAGACACCTTCAGATAAGGATTTCTTTCTCTTAAAGAGCTTGAGTATGGTAGAAGGGCCACAGACACCCAGCCCATGACTTGTGAGAGTCCAGCATTGATCACCACGTGGGCCACGCTGTCCCATCATCCATTCCTGCCTCTAGATTTTATAATCATTACAGTCATTCATGCAAGCACTTCTTTCTTTTCTTCTTCCTTACCTTCTAACATATTCAGCTCTTTTGTTCTGCCTTCTGCTTGCTTTTTGCCATGCTCTATACTTTTACATACCAATCGACTACAACATAAGATCAACTGAACTAATACAAGCACAAGTACTAAAGTTAATAAACCCAACAAATTGTACCTCAGTGCTGTCGTGGTTTTTTCCTAACCATCCTTTCCAGCCTGGGAGCCATTTCCACCAGTCAAAAAGGTTTTTCACCAGGTCTTTCATGCAGTATCTGAACATTACCTCAGATTTTATGTCTGTCCATTTCTATTCACTGATCTTGGTCTGCATGTGTGCAGCAAGTGGTGTTAACCAGCATACAAGTACCTTCCTCAAGTGATGAGCACATAATTAAATGCCATTCTGTTTTGCAGGGCTACCCAAGATGCTTGTTGTACCTCTAACTGTAAGGCTGAAATAGCATTACCCATCTCTTCCATTAGAGCAGATATACTTATGATAGCCCTTTATAATTCTGATTATAATGCAGACTGGTGGATGCTAGTTCTTCAAATTACAAGTACTTTGCAGACAGTATTTTATCTTTTGTTTGGCTTGCTGGGCTAAGTTGCATTTGTCTTTTCACGAGAGGTCTGGATGTACTGAAATTCCAAGAAAAAAATCGAAAACGTTTTAATGTACAAGAGCCAGTCCAATAAACAGGCAGTATCTTATGGGCCTTAGAGACACATACCCCTCATAATCTTGCATTCCTTAAGGTCTCACCATATAACAATTCTTACAGGTTGGTATATGACCAGGAATAATATAAACCCAAATGCAAAACCCCAAACCACAATTTCTAAAAACAATCAACAGGTTCAGATGGTGATAATAGGGTCATCAAAGTCTATCTGCAGGTCTGTAGACTTTACTTCTGTTGACACTTGATCAAAGGAAGTTCACCCAGATCATCCAGTTCTGCTGTGACAGGTGATACACTCTGGGTTGTGTCTGTTGGGTGGGAGTGTTGATCTGCTCAAGGGTAGGGAGGCTCTACAGAGAGATCTGGACAGGCTGGAACCATGGGCTAAGGCCAACTGTAGGAGTTTCAATAAGGCCAAATGCTGGGTGCTGCACTTGGGCCACAACAACCCCCAGCAGCGCTACAGGCTTGGGGAGCAGTGGCTGGAGAGCTGCCAGTCAGAGAGGGACCTGGGGGTGTTGGTTGACAGCCGGCTGAACATGAGCCAGCAGTGTGCCCAGGTGGCCAAAAAGGCCAATGCCATCCTGGCTTGTATCAGAAATAGCATGGCCAGCAGGGACAGGGAAGTGATCTTACCCCTGTACTCGGCACTGGTGAGGCTGCACCTCGATGACTGTGTTCAGTTTTGGGCCCCTCACTACAAAAAGAACATTGAATTACTTGAGCATGTCCAAAGAAGGGCAACAAAGCTGGTGAAGGGTCTGGAGCACAGGTATTATGAGGAGCAGCTGAGGGAACCGGGGTTGCAGAGGTTGCAGAGAGCTGGGGATGAGTCTCTTTAACCAAGTAACAAGCGATAGGACAAGAGGGAATGGCCTCAAGCTGCGCCAGGGAAGGTTTAGACTGGATATTAGGAAGCATTTCTTCCAGAACGGGTTGTTAAGCGTTGGAATGGGCTACCCAGGGAGGTGGTGGAGTCCCCATCCCTGGAGGTGTTTAAGAGTCACGTTGACATAGTGCTTAGGGATATGGTGTAGTTGAGAACGGTCAGTGTTGGGTTAATGGTTGGACTGTATGATCTTCAAGGTCTTTTCCAACCTAGACAATTCTGTGATTCTGTGAAGATGGTGTGACCCTTTTACCCTGGGAAGCATGGATCCATGAAGCAGATCCTTGAACGTGACTGCAGCATTAGTAATTACCAGTATCAGTAAGGTCCCTTCCAGTGCAGCTGAAGCACATGTTCTTTCTGGTGTACTTAAATGTAGATTCAGCCTCCTCATTTCAACAGGTATCAGACTTCAGTGGTGGGTTCTGGCAAAATATTTCAGACATCTGTGGAAAGTCCTTAAACAATTCATTAACAGCTGACAATAGATCAGAAGAGCATTATCTGTTAATGTTTGACTGTAGAGAGTGCTGAGTGAGACAGCCACATGGGTCTGCCCATTAAAATCTTGTGAGGTGACAGCCTATATTATCTATTCACAGTGCTTCTCATATATACATCAGTGGGAGAGGTAACACATTCGGACATTTCAGGCCAATCTCTGTACATTTTTTTGCCAACTGTGTTTTAAAATGGGAGTTTTTCTTCTCTGCAGCCCCACTGGATTGGGGATGATGGGCACAATGACACCTTGGTTCTATTGATAGGGCTGCCCAAATTTTTTGCATTGCTTGTCCAGTAAAATGGGTCCCCTTATTGCTCTCTAGCATTAGGGTAATAGTAAAGCAATGAAGTAGCGTTCTCAGCAATTTTTTTTGCAACAGTTATTTCATCTGCGTATTTACAAGAACAGGCCTCCATCCTGAGAACACACCTAAAATGACAAGGACACACTAAATTACAGCATTTAGACATCTGACTAAAGTCAACTTGGAAATTTATAAATGGTTCTCGCAGTTTATGGTGTGCAGCTATACTTGTTTTCTCCTTCTCTTTTCTATTATTTTGCTGAAATCATTTCCTAACAATATGAAGACTCAAAAATGTAAACAGTACTTTGCTAGCAAGCCTCAGCTGTTTGCACCTTAATTTCTGACAAAATGAAAGCCCATTCATGATCATTTGAGATATAGAACTATTTGATTAAATAAAAATGTGTTTGAATTTTAAAAAAACAAGTTCTTTAACTTTCGTTTTTCAGTATTAGCTGTATCTACAGATAGACCAACATTTTAACGGTGTTGTCATTAGCTCAGTTAGAATGGCACTTGAAACTCCACATGTGAAACTGCAGAGACAATTGATAAGTACAGCAAGAGCACAACATTTTTTCTTGAAAGAACCAAAACAACTATACAGAGACTGAATGAGATATCAAGAATAAAAGTCAAAGCCTCACAGGGCAGGCATGCATTTTGATGCTGCACCAGCCAAAAATAAAAGGCAACACAGGACCCAGTGCAACCTCTGCCACATACCCTCAGTATAAGCAATGCAGTCCAGGACAGCTTTGCTTTCTTGGCTGCACTCCTTGCACAATTCACCAACAGCCTCTTTAACCTTTTGAAAACTGGGCAGTCTGAACCCTCAAATGAAAGCAAGGCATCATGAATTTCATACAGCAGCTGAAGCTCCTCTGAGGATAAATAAATACAGGCATGTTCAGCTAGCAGCTTTATCTAGCTTTATAACAGACCTTGAAGATTACATATCACCACCTGCACACTTTGGATTTAATTTCCATGGTATGGGATGAGCTGAAAGGCCTATTTTCCAACAGCACGCAAATGCCTCCATTTTGATTGACGGCCAGATGAGGGAAAAGTTTTGTATTTATTAGAATGAAGTCCGTTCAATAAATAACACGGGAAGCATTACCAAAATTAATAGTTCTTTCTTGCCAATAGTGTTGATCATTGCAGGGAGTGTGCTGACACTCTTTTCCCTTCCTGCACACAGAAGCTTCATACAACAAAATATCTTGTCTTTCCTAGTGTGCACTAGCACATCCAGTTGTTACCATAAAAACAACAAAAGATGCAGGTGATGAGATGTTATTTTCAACACTGAAATATCTGAAGAACTACTTTCCTCAGGAAAAGAATCAAAAGGATACTAAATATTCTCTTTAGTTGTGATAGGACTGCAAGCTCTTACAAGCTGAAAAGCTGCTTTCAAAGTGTACCTGTGTAGTTTTGGGTAACACAAAGAGACACACACACACACAAAAAAAAAAAAATCCCAAACAATTAAAATACTTAAAACTGTACAAGTATACCTGCTTTAAAAAAACCCAGGTTTTTTACTTACTGAAAAAATGGGTTTTTCCCTCAGGCACTTCTAACAACCAGCTGTCAAAGTAAGTGCTGTGCATGCTTTCAGGAGGTAAACTATTAAATATGCCCTTTTTCAATGTAATCCAGCCAGAAAATTAATTTGCTATTAGAGCTTAGCTTGTGTGCAAGCCAGGAATTCCAGATAGGCCTTTAAGTGCATGACAAATAGAATACATTCTTCATATCTGTAACATAACATTTAAGATCAAGTTAAATCACAAAGCAAACCAGGATGAGTGTCAAGCATACATAATCTGTTTCATCAGTTAGATAGTTAAAAGTCCACTAAAGCAGTTCAGACTTATTGGAGAGCTTCTTCTCCCTCCACAGATGTTATATACAGATAGGTTACAGAGTGAAAAATGCTGTTTTTCAAATTGCTGTTATAATTCACTGACAAACATGTACATTTCTCCTGATCAATACAGCACTTGCGTGTGTCAATTTTTTAAATACCTTTCAAAATACTCCCATCACACTAACGTTCTCAACAAAACCTGTGAAAAACTTGGAGAAGAAAACCTAGAAGAATAAGGATGCAATTTACTAATAACCAGATGTGGAAAATGTCCAGCGAAGTTTCTTGCAGCCTCAATGGTCTTGCTGTGGTTGAGGTCAAAAGAACCATACCAAGATACACTTAACATCTGCTACAATGATGGTGGTCCCATACCTGTGTAACTAAACCATGAAATTTAGCACTTAGGACAAAACAGAGCTCAAGTAACATTTAATCCTTATTTTAGTTTATGCAGTACTGGTTCTCAAGCCCACTCAGCTTGTTCTTATAAGCAAAAGTATAAAATGTTTAAGGTAAATATAATCCAAATACAGGCAGTCAGCAATTCTAGAAATCCAGAACCCTGAGTATGGACTATGTGGCTATCCGTATGCAAGGGGCTGAGCTACTCACTACTTAGAGGACAAGTTGGGCAGAAAAATTCAGTCTCCAGATCAGGACATGAAGTTAGATGTCGCAGAAGTCTTCAAAAGCCATGAATTCATAAGCAGGTAGCTGTATATGAAGTAAACTAGAAAACTTCAGCATATTTTATGGAAAACTTTATATTTCTGATCCCTCTTCTATCCACCCCCTTTGAGAAAGTGTAACTTATAAAATGTTGTTCAGAAACTTTTGGTTCCAAAATGCTAAAAGCAAGTTTGGAGGCGCTTTTTGCCAGGGGGTGAGGGGCTCTTTTAAACACTCAAAATCCCACAATTTTTTTTTTTCTGCATAAAATAATTCTAGTGCAAAGTTTCCACTGAATTTTTGGAATTTAAGATGCATACTCAGTTCCACATGTAATTTCAAGTACTCTATGAGTACCACTTCTTGCTAATACCAACCAGCATTGTACATATTTCTGCATCAGCTTTTGGACTGTGTCACCTCCCCTATTTCTCCAGCTTCACGTGGGGCTGCATTCAGCTATGCAAGCTCAGTGTTTCCAGTAGAATATTGTTGCAAGATTGTTATGCCAGAGATTCAGTCTGTCAACATGTTACTATGATACTCCTCCATCTTTTAGCACTAAGTGTGAAATAAGTAGTAACCAGAATAAGTGCATCTATGCATATGAAGATATCTAAAATGGACAATCCATGTGAAACAGAAGAGCTTCACACTATTAGGTATATTACTACAGAGGAAAAAGCAACAGAAGTCAGATCACTGAATTACTCCCAGACTTCTCTCAGCCTCATATATCAGGCTTTATATCCTGTTCATGTTTCTGTGCAGTCCTAGCAAATGAAGCACTGTTATCAGTGGGCCCTCTCCAAGTGTAAGCCTGGCAATAGCCTTCACACGAACTTTGATCCACTGTCAGATTACTGCATGATCTGTATCTGCAAGCTTGTATCATACAATAGGTAGTCTGGATTAGCATTCATCATTTTAACAAGTGTATTCCAGAAAGCAGACAAGCTATAGTATACACAGTTATCATGAAGGGTTTGTGACAGAGCATAAATTCCCTAGCATACACAAAGACAAATCTTCTTTCTAAATCCAGATTCCAGAGCTAAACCTCCTTTGATCTCACATTTCGCAGTCAGATCAGATTAGGATCTATTATGTGTCACTCTCCATAATTCATTTCAGATGTGTGATTTAATATACCTAATATTTTAAAGCTCTTGCATATGAACTGGATGATGAGAAATACCTTTCCAGAGGACTGGGGCAAAAAAAAAGCACAAGACAACTAAAACGCTGCTAGCTGATGTAGCTAAAGCAGAGCACAGACTCAGCAGTTCTGCAGCTAACTAGTCTTCTCAGAACTATACACTTCCCCAAGAGTTTCCTTCCCCCACTTCTGTTTTTTTTGAAGGTTCAAACCAGTAATTCACAGAAGTTAGCTATTATTCACCACAACCACTATGGAACGTATGAATTAGTCACCATAACTTTTACAGCTTCCCTTATAACTAACAAACCACAAACATCCACATCAGAAATGATCTACAGTTTATGTAGGATCTCACTAGTACTCACTCATACCTGGTAGACACGTTCTACTTCAGTTATCCAATAATCTCAGATGTAGAAAATGCAAAATTGTCACAGAATATAGACAACATTGAGTAAAAAGCAGCATAATAAACATACTTTTACTACAGAGAAAATATAGATGAGACTTCCTCCAATTTGTAAATTTCTTACTTCTTGTCATTTTGCATTAAAACTAGCAAATAACTCACAAGTAAATTACCAATCACCTGTTTTCACATCTGGCTGCTTTCAATCTCAACTTTCTCATTTGTTCTATCATTCTTGGCTCAATCCTTTCAAGTAGCTATAACTTCTATTCTTGCAAAAATAAAGTACATTTAGGCATCATTTGGGGGTCAGAAGGGCTAATGGATCACAGTGGAAAAAGTTTTCTTTAGAAGACCATTGCTAAAAAGCTGTGTAAACTATCAGTAAGTGCATGCAGAGATAATCACAAGCATTCTCAAATGGGGAGTATTTGTAAAGGATGTTCTTTAACTGAAATGTTATCAGAATGGCTTTCAGAACAAATACATAAATGGATTGTTAAATATCCTGAACTCGCCCCAAGCTGTAGGAAATTCATGCACAGAATTTTTTCACTACTGTTTTCAAAACTGACTGCAGGATCTGCAGTTTATCATTTGTATTAGCCGTCACCCCAAACAAATGGGAACTGGTAGCTGCAGCACCAGCAAGAGAGCTGCAGGTGAGGGGTCGCTGACTCTGGCTCCCCCGGAAAAGGAAAGCAAACCCCCCCAGCACGGCCACCAGCCTTCCAGGACCCACTAGATGGTGCTGTTCGCCCGTGTATCTAGGACCTTTGGCTTCGAACTGAAAAATTAAGACTAGGAAAATATTTGCTGTGGGGAGCGGTTTTTTTAAAAAAAAGGAAGAAAACAGGATAAAGTTTCAGAATATTTTACTGGCTTTCTCCTTAACATCTGTGTGAGTAGTACTGGCTCCATCACATCTTTTTCTTGAGGTAACATTAGACCAGAAAATTAAACTTTTCCCTAGTATTACAAGCTTGGAGAAGTGTTTTTTTAACTGTTGTTCTCTAAAATAATTCAAGGCTTAGGCTGCTCTGGTGATAATGTATATTATTCAACCAAATACTGAAATATACCATGGGAGAGTCTTCTTACTTTATTAATTCAAAGAAACAGTCAACATGTTCGAAAATAATTTACACAAAAAATGTAACTTACATTATAGGTAAAAAAGAAAAAAAAAAAAAAATAGATTGTAGGGAACAGAACCTGACCTTTTGATTCCTGAACTTTTTCCAGTTTATACACTGATGAATATCACAAGTTCACTGCACACAAAGACTATTTTTTCCAGATGGCCTTCTCCATTTTGTCTTCATTTCAAAGTAATAGTCTAAGCCCTTCCATACCCCTTGATGGCATACCAGGGGAAAAAAAAACTTCAGTATTTTCAGAAAATTTTGGTGTAAAAATGGCACTTGAACCACAAAAGGTGGTAATTTTCTCCTGGAAAAAGAAAGTAATATGTAAAAAAAAAAAAAAGGAGTTATACACACATTACACACATAGGATTACAAGGGGAGGAACAATAGGTTGCATCATAGGGCAACTTTACTGAAAGGCAGAGGGAGAAAAGTGTGGAAAGTACTAAGCCAATAAAGCACAACAAACTGCATTATAGAAGAAGTCATAATAAAAACCAGTGGGGATTCAATCATTAGCAGTTTCAACAGAATTTAGGAAATAGGTGTATTATTGCTGAAGGCCTAAATAAAGTTAGAGGAGAAGAACTCAAGACAACAATTCCAGGTGGTCAGTGAAGAATCACATTACAATTTAACTTTCCTGGGTTCTAAGGGAAAGCTCAGAAACAAGGCTGAACACAAAAGTTAGGTTGAACATGGTAGGCAAAGAACAAATCCAGTGCTTGCCTGAAAAACAATACTCAGAAAGCAATCTGCTGATGAAAACTGCTATTATACATGCAAAGTTACCATCACACCTCAAGAACCTAGTATAAAACAGTGAGTTTTAACAGCATTTTTAAGGACATAGGATTAATGTTACATTGGCTGATGCAAACCCAAACTTCTTAAACTAATCAATGATTTGGATTATAAACCACAGTTGATTCTAAGTGTAACTGCAGAGGTTTAATTTAATCTTTTAGATATAAAACTAACAAAAAATGTTAAAGGTTACCACCAAAACTAGCAAGTGAGGAAAAAAAGTATTTGAAGTTTTGTCTTTCCTTAACAAACAATTTTCTGCCAGATTAGATCACCCAGAAAGCAAATTAATAGTTAATATATATAATTAAAAATTGCTAGTAATTAAAAATAATGTTAGGAATTTAAAGCTAGTTGTTAAAAAGCCTAGTAGTATTGTTTCCAGTTTTACTGGAACACTGGGCTGTGTCTCATGTTTAAGCATAAACAGACTTTGTTCACTTCAGTACTATTATATTATCAATAACAAATTGATAGCTTGGCATAGTGAACTGACCTACAAATCTATACTTAGATTTAAACATAAAGGATTGTTCTGGACACATCAACAACTTATTTGGGCTTCTTATGCTATTAGCTTACTAGGTAGCTTGTTATATTTTTTGTTCAATATAGGTTTTTTTCAGTATAGCGTAATGCAGAGTAATGGTCTGGATAGAAATTCTAATTCCTCTAATTTTAAATCATAACCTGTGTAACCACTAGAAAATACAAAATGCTTTTAGCATTATGCCAGATCTAGTACAGATTTTAAAAGTTCTTCCTTATATTTTCAAACATGTTTCTGCATATACTAATGATTAATACAAATGTTTTTCTTGCAAGTTGCCAACTTTGTTGCATTAACTGTTTTATGTTTTGCTCACTCTCTTTCAAGGGATAGGAAAAATTGCCATAAGAATATTAAAACAGATATGGAAAGGAGGAATGCAAGCAGAGATGAACAAACCAAAATTACCATGGTTCAGCTCCTTTAAGCAATGCTACCTACTGCAAATTGAGCCAAACAATAGCTTTATGTAATTCATTTGAAGTATTAGAGACCCCAAGGACAGAGTCCTGTATTGCTGGTCAAACTAAGGAGCTGAAGTTTTGAAGGCTCTCCCTTCGTCACTTATCTGAGTGACACGGGTGGCTTGAATACGCTTTTCAAACACTCAGCATTAATTGGTAACAGAGACTAGATCAAAATCAGCCGAGTTCCTTTAACCTTCCCCAAATACGTTCACATCTTCAAGTTTCACTTAATGCAATTGCAAAAACTGGTCTGCTGCTATTCAGCTCTCAAGGGTGGCATTAACTTCATTAGGTGTTGTTTGTACAATGTTTTAAGCTCCTCATTAGAACATGCACAGAGGTATTTTAGACTAATGAGGCTCTGTTGTCATAACCTATCACTGCATAATTGCAATTTCTTTGTAAGTACCTGACGTGGTGCAAACGCTCTTAAATGGTAAATACTGACCCCACAATCAGTTTTCACTGATGTGTACATTAAAATCTTCCCATTAGGCTGCAGACTGTATGCCTACTAGCTTCAGACAATAAAAAGATTTTTAAAAGAAAAAAAGAAAAAATAAAACTACACACATGTGACCAACACCTCACCCATTTGCAGAAGAGTGTTGCAGCCTCCGGACACAGAGCAGCAGTAGATAGGCTCTACAGCTACTGCTGAAGCAACAGAGTCCAGCTCACCTCTCCTGTGTTTTTCAGCAGCAGCCTTCACTGACACCCTCAGTTCAAGAATTTCACTGTCTCCTCTCTCACACTAGGAAAAAAAACCCCAGAGGTCTGGATAGACAGTCTCCTCTCCCATGGGTCCAGTCACTAGAACTAAATCCTGTTACTGCAACTGTGCTCATGGTGGCAGGACTGACAAATGGCGTCAGTCAACTTGGCAAATGCAGTCCTCTAGGCAGGACAAGCATATTACAACAACTCAAGCACAACACCTAAGAGTGTTTTGGAATGAAAGAAGAAGATCAACGGAAACACAAAAGCAAAACCAAACCAAACAATATCCAGGTTGCAAACAGAAGTTTGTGTCTGAAACAGTTTGTTTCTGAACAGTGTAATTTCTGTGCTCTTCTTTGCCCTTCAAGAAGGAAAAACACAAGGTTTATGTAATTTAAATCGTGTACATAGCTAAATATAATATAATCTTCAAGGGGAAAAAGCCCCGCCTAAACCTTCGTTCGTCTTTTACCCTGACAAGGGTCCTTCTAATTGTCATACCCAGGAAAAAATTTTTTATTTTCAACACAGTCGCACAGAGAAAGCAGATTAAACAGATGTTTGCATATGCAGAGATAGAAGTTTATCTCTGAAAAGACATTCAAAAAGAAAAAAGATTTTTTAAAAAAAATCTGGTTTTATTTCACTTTCAGGAAGCACTCTCCTGTGCAATCACATAAAATTAAACTTGTCTCTCCAACTCTTCCTCCTATTGTTTGGGTTAAACACAAAAACACATGGTAGGAGGTAGGAAGGGAATGTAGCAGCTGGGCCCATATTCTGATCAGGACTACATCAGAGCAGTAAGTTGCCACTTTTCTTATAAAGAACAGAAAAACAGGCTTGAAGTGCTTAAATATTCTGGATCTGTTTACTTTTCTCATGGGCTAGTCTAATCACTTTCTGAGAAAATCAAAGCAACCATATCCATGACTTGTTCAGACTATCTTTATCAATTACTGTAGGCAAGTTACTATCAAGTGAGGGTTTTTTGATGCCTCCTACCTACAAATTAACTTCCTGTTGCAGCACAGGGTTGTCTGACAGTGATCTGAGTAGAAGTCTGATGAAGCCTCTGTTCACCTAGGTGGGTTGTGTATAATGTTTCAAATGCCCTTCCCATTTTAATGATTTGCTATACTGACATATTACAGCTGGCCTTTTTGGAGTGTTATTCTTATCACCACCTTGTTGTTTTACTGACTATTTTATTACCAGCTGCTATCTCACTGACATTATTACTGTCTCATGCATCTTCCTGATGCTGCTATACTAGCTAAACATTGCTGGAATTTCCTATTTTATTCACTAATGCCTTTGGCTATGCAGCCCTCAAGAAGGGGTGTCACTGCAAAGTCAGCAATGGTATTTTACACTGTGCAGACCAGTACTTCATTTACCAAATGAAGTATTTATTTAATAAAGCACAGGTCTAGATAGAAGACAGCTAGAAAAAGCTCACCTCAGAGAAGACAGTACTACAGGTAAACAGAAATTTTCAATATTTCACGATGCTGCTTACTCTATTTCTTCCTTTCACAGAATCACAGAATCATGTAGGTTGGAAAGGACCTTGAAGATCATCCAGTCCAACCGTTGACCTAACACTCACAGTTCCCAACTACACCATATCCCTCAGCACTATGTCAATGTGACTCTTAAACACCTCCAGGGATGGGGACGCCACCACCTCCCTGGGCAGCCCATTCCAACGCCTAACGACCCGTTCTGCAAAGAAATACTTCCTAATATCCAGTCACGTCATGTCAGCAGTCACCAGCTTGGTAAAATACTCTTATTTCTCATTCTTAGCAACATTTTACGCCAGGCCTGGCTGTAATGCTGTTACCACAAAAAGTTTGAGAGCACAACCTTGACAAACTCATCAGATGCAAATGTGTAAATAAAAAGTTGCTGTGGGGTTTTTTTACTATCTTGTACACTTCTTCGCATACCTATATTCTGCTGTTTACTACCACAATCTATACGCTCATTCTCATTCAAGACACTCAGGCCAGGCACTATTAATAGCAGGAGTCCTTCAATTTTCCAGAAGATGTATTTTTTTGTTGTTATTAACAAACTCAAGTCTCTCACTCACACAGGGCAACAAACTCAGCCACTTTTTGTCTTGCACTTCTTTATCAACCTCTGGTGCTCAAGCATTAAAGCTGTATGTACAACAAATTTTTAGACTTCATCATTTCCTATGGTTACAAGAAAGTTTTATAAAACCCCACCTTTCAAGTCAGAGTTCCTTTTTGTAACCTCACCACATCAGACTCTTCTCCACCCCAATGGCTTTCTTCCAAGTTCATTAGGTGTGGGTTTGTTTTTTAAAAAAAATCTTTCCTGTGTAGAAGCAGAGGCTCCCAAACACAGATATGCCAGAGTACTCCAACTGGATAAGTCTCATCTGGGTGGCTCCAGGAGTTGAGCATAAGGAAGCTCCAGGCGGAGAAAGGTGAGCATTCATATACTGGAATAAGCACAAGAGCATCTACTGAGGTGACCATCATGCCAGAGAGCAAAAAAGACGTAGTTTTAAGTGCATGCACATACAACAAGATTATTTAGGAGGAAAACAGTCACTGACTTCCACAAACATGGACACCACACCATTCAGTTCATTCCTATATACCTCTAGTGTCATTCTTCTATGCTACATTTTCATCTACCTCTCTCACTGCACCTGACCAGTTGAAGAAGTTTCCTGTCTCCTTGCTCCGAAAATGTGTTTGTGATACTACCAGTTCTGCTCTCATCCAGCATTCAGAGCAACACAGAAGGAGCCACAGCAATCCTAGGTATCTGCCTATAGCATCCCACATATTCAACTAAGTACTGGTGTAAGTTTAACGCACTGCATACGAACTGAGTGTATCTCACTGTTGCAGACTAGGCACATGGTGGAACAGAACAAACATAACTTCAGGAGGAAAACCAAGAAATCAAAGATTAGAATGAGGGACAGAATATAGGAACCTAGCTATAAAACATTTCTAAAAATGTCCAAACTGATTTTATAGTGAACTAGATCTGATCCGTATTTCATTCTGGAATTATCTGTTGAAAGGTGCACTTTTCAAAGTACAATTCAGAGAAAAAAATACCAGGTTTTGCACAGGCTTGGTCCAGGCAGCAAAACAGAAAATAAAAACTGGAGGCAATCCTAACCCTGAAAGACAATGTCAGCATTGAATCAGAGCAGCTACTTCTTTATTTACCACAGAAAACAAAAATTATCCAAGCCAAAGCCATAAAGCAAGAACTCACCACTTTAGTGCTGCCTGGACTTAACATACTAGTTAAATGTTGTTCCCCACCCCCCACCCCCAACTATTCTAGGGATCGTAACAGACTGATTATACACAGTCTTACTCCAGTTTACAGGCCTGTAAATTCTAAGACTTGGAGCAAACTGATGAAACACGCACTCATCCATTCCACTGCTCTTTATCATAAAATCTATAAGGCTTTGTGGCTGCACTGCCGCCAAGATATCAGCTCTTACAAGATTGTACATTGAAACATTCACCACCATCTCAAATCCCTAGTATGACATTCTGCCACAAGTCCAGTGACTGGTTTACTGTTAATTTGATTAATTCCTAGATGGTAATAAAATTGAACGTTTTGTTCAGAATGTATTTCCAGCCATGTCTTTACCTTTTTTGTTTAATAATGTCTCCTTTTATCATCACTTTAACTTGCAATCTTTATGCAGTTTCTTAGCAGTTACCTATCACAAGGCATAAAGGCTTTCCTAGCATAAATGAAAGCTCTCAATCTGAATACCCAGAATTCACCACTTTTTTCTCCCTATCTGATAACATGAATTCATTTTATTCATAAAGACACAGAGACTCAAAATAGGTGCAACACATTTGGCATTGCTAATATATTTCCTGATATCTCTTTCCTCAGAAAAAATACTTCAGGAATTGAGAAAGCAAAAATAAACTACCATTTCTTTTTTTGGAGTAACTCACTTTGAAAAAAAATTCACAGCAGTCATGAGGATAAAAAAGAGAATTGTAAATTTTTCAAGACAAATTCTAACCTTTCAGTGTTGGCCATTGCACACTGAGAATAAAGTTGTTTGAGGTTCAAGGACACCAACCACCTTTTTTTTCCCCTCTGTCAGCATATCAGAAACGATTGCAGCAGTGCTAGACTCCACAAGATATAGTCTACCAGGTAAGCGATAACGGAGTGTCAGTGACAAAGGTCAGAATTAAAGGGCATAGTCTGATAATTGAGAAAAATAAGGATACACTTTGCCAAATATGCATATGGATTTGAAGAAAAGTAGATTACAGGAAGGAAGAAATAAAGGGGAAAAGCTGTTTTCATGATACAAGACAGCAAGAGACAGAGTCAAATATATTCAAGCTTACAAGCCACCGAGCTACTAGTTTCTTCAGAACATGAAGAACAATTCTCTGGGGAGAAGTCTGTGTACAGCAGATAGCCACACCATCAGGCATATCAACTTCTCCCCACACCTGATCCACCGCATCAGAAAGAGAAAAGATATTGGTATCCGTTAACTACTGCTAAGAGATCTAAAGCAAGCAGCTAAGAAAAGCAAGTACTGTATCTGCCACACACCTCTACAGGTGAAATTTCTGTAAATATCTAAACCGTCCCTGGAAAATTTTATGGATACCAGGAATCAGAAAGACAGGGAGTGATTGACTACTTTAAAAATTTGCACAGTGATTATAAACTACAACGTTTGCATACACTTGCATCAAAATAGGGCAATCCTGAGGTTGATCATACAGCTTAGATCCCCTTCCAATAAAAATGGCATGAATTCAGGTCTTATCTTTTATACAGGCACCATCAGGTCAGCTCTTTTGGCCTCCTAACTGCAAACTACCATCTCTTTCTTTTCCAGTCCCAAACAATGTCCAAAACAGCTCAGGATCACAGTTGTGCAGAGGCACTAGCAATCAGTAGTAAACTCAGTTCATCTGAGCCTGATAATAAGGAGAGGAAAGCTCCATCCCTTGGGCATACAATGACATCACTACCATCACTGTACCTCTCTGCTCCCACCAGAAATGCATCTTGTAGGCCTGCTCCTCTCCTTTCCATCAATTCAGGCAGTTACCACTGCAACACTCAAGAAAGGTGAGCCCTCTTAATAAGCAGCAGCAGTAAGAGTCTCAGGGTTGGACTTAGCAGTGTTAAGGTTTACGGTTAGACTTCATGATCTTAAAGGGCTTTTCCAACCTAAATGATTCTATGATTCTATATAGTCAGGCCGGAGCTAGTCCTAAACTAGCTCAGTAACACCAGCTGTGTAGCCACAAGAGCATTTAACTCACCAGCTAAGTACCTGAGCTGGTTAGTATAGCACTAGCGTGGGCAAACCTAGAAGTCCTTCAGTACAGGCATACACGATGTGGTCATATATTTGCAGGCTGGAAAGCATAGATTTACCCTGTGGGTGGCATATAATGCAATACAGTAGTTTAGAGGGAGGCACAGTGCTCCGTAAAAGAACTTAACTTTTGTGAACAACAGCAAAGATGTATAAAATTGAAGGATGGAAATAGCGTCATCGTTGCTCCTTCCTAAAATCGTTCCTGCAATTACTCATTCAGGGAAAAATTCAACAACCCTCTGTCTGTATTTTCTCTCTAACATACAGAAGGAACAGAGTTGCCATTCTGACTTTTAATGAAGTGGTTTAATTACATTTTACTTTACAAATAGATTGTTTTCAAAGATAAATACTTCATATTAATGATTTACAAGCTTACTACGTCACTTAAGTTTTCTAATCAGTTTCAAGGATGTTTGTTTCTTTAAAAAGAGTAGAGACTTCCTACCCTGAGTGGATGGATGTGAACAACACAACAGAGCCAAGGCCAATACTCCTTGTGACTAGAGGAGGAAAACAGCTTTTGTTTACTGTATTTGTTGAAGGTTATATCGGGTTTTTTTATGGAGGAGGAATAAAGTACAAAGACTTTGCCTAGCTAGCCAGCCCTGTGTTTGTAGTCTATGATCATACAGGATCAAGCAGAATTAGACTAACAAAAAGGCCTAGATAGCAGGAAACCAAAGATGCTACTGAAGGAGGCATTAATTCAGAACATTTAACTCAGGAAAAACAAGAAGTCCAACTCAATTCCCAAGCAGCTTAAATACTGCTCCTAAGTACAAGTGTTCAATTTTTCCGTTTCACAGGGAATACCCAAGATGATGAGGAGTATGTATTTCAGTCCTTCTTTTTTTTCTTTCAAGATTTCTTACATTTATTCAGAATTTTCACTTCCAAGGAAATTGCACTTTTGTCTCTACCTCTGTTTCTTAGGTATTATGCAAATCCTGTATTTTAATAGTTACTGTTTCTCCTGTTGTTTCTGACATTTATAGATTTCATTACAGTTTGCTCAATACTGATCACAAAACAAATTTTACATTTTAAAAAGCAAAGACTAGGTATTTAGTCATGCAAAGAAACCAGAGACAAAAACAAAACAAAACAAAACAAGAGCTTGCGGAGGAGGTAAAGGTTGGAGGCCGTCTAGGGTGCAGTGATCATGAGGTGATTGAATTTTCAATCCTTGGAGAAACAAAGAGAGGGGTTAGTAACACTGCCACCTTAGACTTCTGGAGGGCAAACTCTGACCTGTTCAAAAGACTGATTGACAAAATCCCTTGGGAGGCTGCCCTGAAGGATATGGGAGTCCAGGAAGGGTGGACATACTTCAAGAGTGAAGTCTTAAAGGCACAGGAGCAGGCTGTTCCCGTATGCCGAAAAGCAAGCAGGCAGGGAAGGAGACCGGCCTGGTTAAACAGGGACCTTTGGCTGGATCTCAAGAACAAAAGGAGAATCTATGACCTGTGGAAGAGGGGCCAGGTCTCTCATGAAGACTATAAAGATGTAGTGAAGTTATGCAGGGAGAACATTAGGAGAGCGAAAGCGCAACTAGAGCTCAACCTGGCTGCAGCTGTTAAAGATAATAAAAAATGTTTCTATAAATTCATTAACAACAAAAGCAGGATTAGGGAAAATCTCCCTCCTTTACTGGATGCAGAGGGAAACATGGTAACAAAGGATGAGGAAAAGGCTGATGTGCTCAACGCCTACTTTGCCTCAGTCTTTAGCAGTGGAACTGGCTGTTCCCTGGACACCCAGCCTCATGAGCTGGGAGATGGGGAGGGGAAGCAGAATGTCGTCAGCACGATTAAAGAGGAAGTGGTCAGAGACCTGCTACACCACTTGGATGCACACAAGTCTGTGGGACCGGATGGGTTACACCCAAGGGTGCTGAGGGAGTTGGCAGATGTGCTCGCCAAGACACTTTCCATGATTTACCTGAAGTCATGGCTAACTGGGGAGGTCCCATTGGACTGGAGGGTGGCAAATGTAACACCCATCTACAAGAGAGGCAGAAAGGAGGATCCAGGAAACTATAGACCTGTCAGTCTGACCTCGGTGCCAGGGAAGGTCATGGAGCAGGTCATCTCGAGTGCCATTAAAAGTCATATAATGGACAACCAGGGGATCAGGCCTAGTCAGCATGGGTTTATGAAAGGCAGGTCCTGCCTGACAAACCTGATCTCCTTCTATGACAAGATGACCCAACTATTGGATGAGGGAAAAGCTGTGGATATTTTTCTACCTGGATTTTCGAAAAGCATTCAACACAGTTCCCCATAGAATTCTCATAGAAAAACTGGCTGCCCATGGCCTGGATGAGCGAACGGTTTGCTGGGTCAAGCACTGGCTGGATGGACAGTCCCAGAGAGTGGTGGTCAATGGAGTTAAATCCAGCTGGCGGCCGGTCACAAGTGGTGTTCCTCAGGGCTCGGTGTTGGGACCATTTCTGTTCAATATCTTTATTGATGATCTTGATAAGGACATAGAGTGTATCGTCAGTAAGTTTGCAGATGACACCAAGTTAAGCACGATTGTCAATCTACATGAGGATAGGGAGGCTCTACAGAGAGACTTGGATAGATTGGATCAGTGGGCCAATGTTAACAGGATGAGCTTCAACAAGGCCAAGTACCAGGTCCTGCACTTGGGCCACAACAACCCCTTGCATCACTACAGGCTTGGGGAGGTGTGGCTGGAGCTGTCTGGAAGAGAAGGATCTGGGGGTTCTCATTGACAAGCAGCTGAACATGAGCCGGCAGCGTGCCCAGGTGGCCAAGAAAGCCAACGGTATCCTGGCTTGTATTAGAAATAGTGTGACCAGCAGTAGGGAGGTGATAGTCCGTCCCCCTGTACTCTGCACTGGTGATGCCACACCTGGAGTATTGTGTCCAGTTTTGGGCACCTCAATACCAGAGAGATATCGAGGTGCTGGAGTGAGTGCAGAGGAGGTCAATGAAGCTGGTGAAGGGCCTGGAGAACAAATCCTATGCGGAGTGATTGAAGGAGCTGGGACTGTTTAGTTTGAGGAGGAGAAGGCAACGGGGAGACCTCATCACTCTCTACAACTGTTGCAGTTAGCTCTGCCTCTTTAAACCTGCCTCTCCACGTGTCAGTGGCGCTCAGGTCGCAGAGACTAATACTGCAACACCGCAATTAGCCTGCCTCATTAAACCTGCCAATCCACATGTCAGTGGCGCTCAGATTGCAGACTAATGCTGCAGGAGGTTAAGACCTTCACGGGGACATCAGTACAAACACCAATATGATGGATACAAAATGTCCGTTTATTAAACTGTGTATCTTACCTATATACATTCACCAAGCACCTCCTTCGTGGGTGTGCCCTTAACATTACAAGCCTATCCATCACCTTACCTCGTAACAAGGGAGGGCTACAGCTATTCCTTCCGTACATCGCGAGATCTTCCGAACGCCACTCCCTACATACAACTACCTGAAAGGACATTGCAGAGAGGTTGGTTCTGGTCTCTTCTCACAGGTATTAGTGATAGAACAAGAGGGAATGGCTTTAAACTCCAACAGGGGAGGTTTAGACTGGACATTAGGAAAAAACTTTTCACAGAAAGAGTGGTCAGACAGTGGAATAGGCTGCCCAGGGAGGTGGTGGAGTCACCATCCCTGGATGTGTTTAAGGGTCGTTTAGATGAGATGTTGGGGGATATGGTGTAGGGGAGAACTTTGTAGAGTGGGGCTGATGGTTGGACTCGATGATCCCAAGGGTCTTTTCCAACCTGAAAGATTCTGTCATTCTGTGAAAACAACAATAAACATGGAGAAAAACATCATAGTTTGACTAGATGTCTTTGAGCTTACAAGCAAAGCCTGGGAACAGTCCAAATGCATTTGTATTGTTTCACAATCTGTTTATAGATGCTGAGAATAGAAAGAGAGCACTAGATTCCACGCTTGTTCAGTCTCATAGACAAACACTTACTACCATGCAGGCCCTAAATGAAGTTTACCAGAATTTCTGGAGGCCTTGGGGTGCTAATTTGGTATTATAAAAGGACTTACAATCTAAAGAAACATCGCTTATCATTTCCTTGACTAACCTAATCATTATAGTCATCTTCAACTAACAGAAAACTGTGTAAGTTTGTAGTTAATGTTTGCCAATTCCTATGGAAAAAATGGTTAGGCAAACTGGTTTTGTTTAGTTGGGCTTTGGGGCACTGAGAATTAGAAGATTAACTGCATTTAAGATTAACTGCAATGACTTGACTTTATAGCAGCTACATGCATGCATGTGCACGAGTCTGTCACTGGTGAAGTGCAATATAATAATTTTGACATGTCAGGATGGGTACATGTAGTCACTTCTGAAAGTTATACAATTATGTTATTCATACTTGGGTAATTAAAGACAGGTAGATAATTCACAAAGTAGAATTTATGACAGACCACATTACAGTTTTTGGTACAAACCTGTCAATGAAACATTAGAACATTAGAGTTCTTGCTTTACATTCCTTCTTTTGTTAATTCGTCAAAACAACTTATTGCTAATAATTATAACATTCCAAAGACACGGGGCACAGAGATTTGATGATTTTTGTTTCCAAGTAAACTTACAAAGTGCTGCAGATAAAAACGAAAACCCCCTTATGATGTCACATCAATAAGTTACTCATTAACTGATTTTAAAAACTAGCCTGAGCTGGAGTCATACCAAGACTGCACTTCCTGTAACAGTGAAGGGCTGTGTGTTTGAAGGATCGCTCTAGAATTGAATTTACCTAATTCTGCAGTTAACTCCATTAAAACAATGAGAAAAGGCAATTCCTTGGAGGACTCCGTTTTTCATTCTGAAAGTCAGAACAGCTTCCAAAAGTCAAGTAATGACAACCCAGTCAGCCCTATAGAGAGTTTCGGATCAGCGTTTATAAGGTAAAACCTGACATGTTTGGGTGTTCTGTATGTACTTGATGCTGCGGGGGGACAGGGCAGCAACACAGGGTGGCATTGGAACAAATACACCAGTGAAAATACTCTGATGAGGAAGCTTAATATGAGAAGGCAGAGCATGCAGAGATGATAGTTTCACTCATGTTACTGATTGCACTGGGAAAGGGAGCGCTACTATAAAGAAGAAATTTGTAACGGAGGACTGGAGGGTGTTGTTGTCTCCTTATCTATTACACTGAAGGGCTTTGAAAATGTATAGCACTGTACACTAATAAACTTAGGTCTTAAAATGACCTCTGCAACGTCATCCAATACAATCTATGATACTTGAGTGGACCTCTGTAGAAAACAAATGTAAGTTTTCTTAGAACAGGGAATTTAACAAAATATTTTCATGTGTGTTTTGGCCTATATGAAACTTTACAATGCTTATTAGATTATGTTTCAAAAGAAAAGCTGCCATAATAGCAAGGAGCATTTATGGAAGTTGAATGCTTCCATGAATGAATACTGCTAAAGGGTCTGCTGATAGAACAATCGCAAACAATTTTTAAGGAGGAATCTGTTTTCTTACTTTGGAAAGGTGGACTTGTTGGATTGTGGACTCACATTAAGGTGGAATTCATTGCAATGAAGAGTTCTGGATAAATCATGCACATTTTAGACAGCACAGATAAATGAGGGAAGGCAGTGTCAGAGGGTTACTGGTACTTACCACTTACCCTTCCCCATCTACTGCAGGAGACAAGTAACCCATTATGAATACAATAGCTTTAAAAGGCTATTCAAAGTAGCTTTAGACTTAGTTCTTAACCAACTTGAAAATTCTTTACCAAGCGCTGTCCTTAATATCTGCTCAGTGCCCAGCCACCCTGCAGAGTGATTTGGAGGGAGCACCTCTATATAGTCTTTCTGTGGCTGAATTAGATTTCTTTGTGCCTGTGCACTAATTCCTTATATGGGGTGATGACTCACATCACTAATTGGGTCACAAGTATAAATAAGACTGCTGGCCTCATTTTTCCTCTTTTGAAATGTTATTAGGGCTTTTTAATATTATATCTGCATAATACCCTTTCTTCTAACTCAAATGTCAGAGAGATAATGTCCAACAGTTTTAACAGAGAATAAGAAATCAGAAATTTTAAGTTTTAATCAGAGCTCTCAAAGGCTCTTATATAGAACTAATCACTTGAAGCCTATTTTGTTTTTAAAATCTAACATGTTTTTGTATGCCTCTCGATCTCATTTTCTGATTAGACATTGGGGCATGAGTACATACAGTGGCATATGGAGGGTTCAACACAAGTAGGTGATGTTTAACCACTTCTAATTTGGGCAATAGAAAGTTTGTCGTCTTTTCTCTGTCCAGCCCAGAACACTGGGCAGACAGATTTACCTACTTTTTTATTTACCACTAGATAACCAGTCCACAAAAAGCTACCATATATGCTGATAGGAATATGATCAGCCCTTACAAAGAACAGTGTCCTTTGCCTCCAATTTCTCAATAATCAACCTGCCTGCCAAGGAGCGAGTGGCAGGGGCAGGCCTTCTAGAAATCCAGTTTACACAACTGCTGTTTCAGTAAGAAGGATAATAGGATCTCGTAAAGCCCTGCTGTGAAACTATACCTCTATCAGTATCAAAGATGGAATAGCAGGTAATACTAGATAACCTACTAAAAAGAATGCATGATTACACACAATGAGATAACCAGTGTTATATGTTAATGGTTGGACTAGATGATCTTCAAGGTCTTTTCCAACCTACGTGATTCTGTGATTCTGTGAATAGCTGGACTGAGGTCTCACCAAACTTGCTTTTCATGTGTTTGTCACAGTCATGATACAGTTATCCAGAATGAGGCACATGAAAAATTAGGGAAAATGCTTTAGTGAAAAAGAAATGCAGGGTCTGAATTTTTAGGTACTATTTTCAATAGAGTCTTATTTACTTAGAGCATATTTCCCATGTATGAAGATGCATCCACAGAGAAAATTCACTACCTTAATGACTGCTCTTGTTCATCCTAATAATTCATGCCTGAGGACAAAACCTGACTATATGCCTAAGTTTTTACGTCTCTGTTTTCACCTCACTGTAACTGGCATCATGTGGATAAGCACAAATTTTCCACAATCCAGGTGGTTATTAACATTATTCAGACAGGGGAGCTCACAGTTTATCACCATGGCAGCATGTTATTCCTGACATAGAGTGGAACTGATTTCAGAAGCAAATTAAAGACTCTGGAGCTATAGCTGAGGTGTCAGCCATGCATAATAGATCAGGTTTATATTGATAAAAGTATTGGCCACATGTGTATGCAGCATTTTATCAGCATGAATGTATAGAATTCTTCTGACATTAGAACAAAACATTTTCCTGTAGTCCCAATCAAAATATTGGGAAAAACAATATGGATCTCAACCTCCCCTTTGGAGCCCATCCCTATAATGTCACTCAATACCCTGTATCCAGATCTCAACTTTAGAAAAATCTCAAGCCTTGTGGTTTTGACCAATCTTCAGAATGACCCTGAAAAAAATATACTGAACACAAGAGAATGAGATTTTTAAGCAATTTATATCAGGACTACTGACCACCAGCTCTGTGAATGTCATACTGCTACATATGTTAACATCAACACTAGCAATAATCAAATGCATGTTGTGTACCAAATGGTTGTAAAAATTATTTTAAAAAAGTGAAGATTCAGCATTTGCCAGTAACATTGACATTACGTAAAAATTTAAATTAATTATTTTTTTTAAAAAAAGTACAGTATATAGAAGTACATTTTCTAAATGCAAAGTCATGGAAATGGGAGACAAAAGGGTCCTCAACTGTAATCCTGGCTTGTCTATTGCAATGCATAAATCAATTAAATAGAATCATAGAATGGTTTGGGTTGGAAGGGACCTTAAAGATCATGTAGTTTCAACCCTCCTGCCATGGGGCAACACAATACTTGCATTTCGATCTGTGATCTGGCATTAATATTTACCTATTTTTTGCATACAGCAGAATAACAGAAAAACTCTGTAACAACTTGTAACATAAACTGTAAAGATTGTTTTGTGGCAGTGGGGGTTTTGTTTGGACACAAGAAAGGATCCATACATTCAGGTTTTCTCTGAAGATTTCTGGATGGGAATGCAAACTTTTTTTAAGAAAATTTACTTCTCCATTGAAATTATACCCCTCAGAAACATCCAGTGCACTGCTGTAAGGCTGAGGCTTAGTTCAGACTAATCCAAGCAGTCATGTGAAAGAGATAAACACATACTTACCATATTCTAAAAGGTGTGTTGTCTTTATAGCTCAATTATGAGCACCCAAAACGCTGGCAACTCCTTCACTGCTCAATGGCTTGCACTTGGGATTTGGCATTTACCCTATGTGGCCTTGCTCTGCATGACATACCTACGTTTCAGGTTTTTTTCCCCAAAGTAATATAGCACCTAGTTCTAAATGAGACAAAACAGTAAGTCTATCCAGCTCAGTAGAATAGCTTATTATTCACAACGCCATCTGATGTAAAGACTGTGAGAGCACTGATAGCATATTCGTTCTTTCATATTATCTTGTGTCTCTCACTTTAATATTCCTCTCCTCAGGGTAAGAACAATCCTTTTCTAAGCTCCTGGAAAGTCTGGGCACTATTTTTTCTTGTGGAAGATTCAATTTATCCTCAAAGAAGTTGTGCTTTCACTTTCCTAAATACTTAACATACTATACTGCTGCTCTTCAGAGACTGACAGATGACTAAAGGTTTCTCTCAACAAAACAATCACCATATTTAGATATAGCATGAATGTTTGCATACATGCATGCATATCTGGTTTAAAGAGAACTGTATTCCTTTATGATACACAGATTCAGTAATTACATACTTGCATGCACATTATTCATTAGACACACGTAATCCATTTGATGTCTTAAACATACTGGCACACATGGATTGAAATATTTGTCCGTGTTATCTGTATACAGATAATAAGTGTCACCCAGGATTTCCTTTGGACATTTATAAGCAGAGAATGACAAATCAAATTAAGCTGATCCACTAGGGTAGAACAAGCAATATTTGTATTTATCTTTTCCTGCCTAGCTGGTCAATATATTAAATGACAGTTATAAATGGGAGAAAAATGGATTTCACTGCAATGGGATTTGGTACTTTCATTAAAAATGACAAGATTTAGGCATCACAGCATTCTAACAATGTCATCTATGAGGCATCCAGGGCAATATATTGCTCAGGAAATATGTCATGACTGCTTTTTTTCTTATCAACTAAGAGGAGACACTGACCTGTGTTCTTCAGCAAAGTGCCAACTGGCTGAGTGCCATCTCAGAACTGAGTTATTACATGTCACAAGGTTGCTTTTGTCAGAATATAAGAAAGTTGCCATGAACAATTTGGAGAAAGATAAGTGTTCCTTTACTTCACTGGTTCCACTGTGTTTTGCCATTAAACCTCCTTCCCATATTGTTATTTTGATCAGTATGACACACAGTGAGATGCATCAGTAAGACACACAGTATGCAGTGTGTCTTCTGTGACTACACGGTAAGTTGTGTGAAGGTCATTGGTATCTAAATGGCTGTAAGTGTGCTGATGGAGTACACGTACAATGTATTACATATTCACTATGGAGGGGGCTGACACCACATTACTAATACGCCAGATGTTTTGTGTGAGAATTTCTCTCCTTCTTCCTGTTGGGTGCTACAGTACATAACTGTAGTCTATTTCATCCAATTGCTTCAGTATTCAGCCACAATGAAACAGCCTCAGCATGCCTCACCATTTGTGGTGAGAAATGCTTTAATTAGCTGTCAGCCCAGCTTACTTAATGTGCCTTGTGCACTTCCCTGTCCAAAGGGGAGTTCAACCAATACAGTAATCCAGGCTCCTTTAGACAAAAACCACGAATGGATAGGCAGATATGACTTCTGGCAAACTGCTCAGAAGAAACCAATCATAGGACTGTATAAAGCAATCTTACACTTTTAAAAACAAATAAATCACTACACTCTTAATCCAGGCAAGGAACAGGGATCAATTGGCCAAAACTGCTTTTCACTCCTTACAAAATTGCACCACTCACTGTGTTCTGGCCCTACTTATCTTCTACAGACTATTTAGGACCTTGGTTTATTCCATTTATTTTGACCATATTTCAAGTATGCTGAGTGACTTGCGGATGTTTCTGAACATTCCTGCTTGAGGCAGGAGTATCACCAACACCAGATGAGATCAGGTATGACTTTGTCTAGCTGGGTCTTGTAACCTCCAAAATCAGAGTTTACAGCCTCTCTGGGCAACTTCTTCCAATGCTGCACTACTCTTTTAGTGCAGTTTGTTTGTCTTTTCTAGTCTGCACCTCCCAAGCTGTAAGATATTTCACTTTGGCTTCTGGCTGACTTGTGTATATTCTAGAGATCACCGTTTCAACATCTTTCCAAAAGTCTATTTGTGTTTCATACTATCACAGCTCTTATTTCTATGATATCTAACATAAGACTGCTTTCCTATCATATTTCAACAGAGTACTAAGGACTTAACAGAGTCCTAATGGCTTCAAAGGCATTTGAGTAGCTTCCACAGAATCCTACCAACGCAGAGTATCATATAGAAAACTGAAGACACATATAATCCTTTTTTACAATGAAAGTTTTTCCTATTATTTCATCTCTATTTTTTCATCCTTTGCTGTGTTACATGTAATGTTGAAGGTCCTGATACTCGAAAACCCTCAGGCCTCTCTGAGGCTTAATGCAGTCTCTTCAGAGCAGACACATGTCAATTTTTGCCTACATGGCATCACCAGTATTTCAAGAATTAAACAGTAATCAGTAATTTTATAGTGTACTAAGTTCTCTTTCTCTCCCCAGTCTTCACCAATTACAGAAAACACATTTTCACACAACAATGAGTCTCTGTTGGTGACAGCCTGGTCTTCTCATACTTGTTTTACTGTATTTGTATACATAAGCAATCATGACTGTACAGTAGAAGGTCCTTTGTGCTTTTTTTTACATATGTAAGACTTGCCACAGCATATCAAAATAAAAGCATAAGGTTTTCAAGTATATTCCACCCACATGAGCAGCTGCACATTTGGTTAATATAAGGCACTTCTCATTACAGATTACTGAGAATCCTGGCATTCAGGACTTTTATCACTTTGATGCATGTCCTCTCACTCTGAAGCTGCTGCACCACGCACAGTTTGACAAAGCTTGGTCACAGTTTCTTTCTCAGATCCTCCAAAAAACACAAGCTATAGTCATTGCTAATTACCTTCACTGTCATTACCGGATAATAATAAAATGCACTAAGAAGGAATGTATTGATAATTTGCAAAACCAAGTCTCTGACAAGAGTTAAGCTATCATGATATGGAACAAAGTATTTAGTAAGGATTCATTTTAGTTCTAGGCTGCAGGCATCAATTTATTTGAATAAAAGTTTCTTCTACAGTAAATAACCACAAATAACTTGACAAATTAAAACAGAGAGCTTTGCATACTTTGAGAATGGAGCCAGATGAAACTAAAACAGAGACTGAGCTCCAGGGACCAAGCAGCTCCTTTCCAGTTCTTTCACTACTGTGGTAGAGGCAGGAATCTCTGGAGATAAGGGAACAAAACCGTCAGAGGTAGCATTTAAGTCCTGTAGCGAAATCTGCCAGTGACTGAAAAATCTAAGCACCCAAAAGGCAGCTGATTTTATTTGTTCAAATAGCGAAAAGCCAGATTCTTGCTTACTGTAAAACAGAACTGTTCTGCTGGAGTGGGTAGAGCTACACGACAGTTATTCAACCACAAGTTGCCTCAAAATTAGGACTAAAATAGCAACTGATACCTTTCTAGTTGCAATGAACGGCCTCCAAAACTAAGATGAAGGGTAGGCAGTCACTTTTTCTACTGATTCCAGACATACTGTGCATGGCTTGGTAGTGCACACTGACATGAGAACAATTCCCAGGGAACCCAAAACCTCACGCAGGTTGCTGTAACCCAGCAGAGTCCTGGGTCCAAACAGACCACAGCATGCCGACCTTTCCTTCCCTCTTTCAGCTTCAGCTCTACTTGCAGCCCAGGCAGCTGAAATGTGGCCTATTCTATTATTCCCTGGATAAATAGGATGCCACTATATAGCCACAGGTTGCATCTGGCATAAAAGGGTGGGAGAGGCTCTGCAATGCAGTGCCAAACCTGCTTAGGTTCTCCACAGGGAAGCAGAAGGCAGCAATCAAAGTTTCACAGGTGCAGGACCTAACATGTCTGAATAATCTTTCTTGTAAATTACATCTCATTTCTTTTTGAGATGTGCCTTGATTTTCACATTAAATAATACATAAACATTAGTTAATGGTGTCTCCCAGAAACACAGCTATTTTAAATGTCTTCCTGTCTATGCGGCTTTAGCACACAGTCTTTAAAATTTCTTGGACTAGGGCTAATTAAACCCACCTGCTCCAGCTAAAACCATACAGCAATCATTCTGCAGGATCTGTGTCCCCAGGCAGGTATGGCAGTTCTGAGCCTTATCACCATTAACACCTCTTTTTACTTATTTCCTGAATATATTGAACAATACCTAATACTTAGTTCTTGCACCTTCATACTACTGTGTAAGTATCAAGCAATCCTAACAATGCCACTGGAAGGTGATTGATTTGCTTTGCACATCTTTTAATCTGAAATGTACATTAGTATCTATCTCCTACCTCGATGTCTGCTCCTAGAGACCACTGTCCTGTTCTCCCCTTACCTTCTGTGAACAGTCTGGTAGTTAGGAAGAAAACTTAATATATTATGTTATTAATTCTGTTAATATATTCTAACACATTAAACCATGAAAATAGACCTGTTTCTAGAGATGTTACTTTGAACTTTCATCCCAAGGTTGGCCTTCCTTGGAATGTATCGTTACAGCGCTACATCTTTGCTTTGTTCAAAGTGAACACACATACTAACCACGTAATGAAAACGTTTTTCATGTGCATGTTGATAGTCTATGTCTGCCATATGAGATGACTTGTGCCAAATGCTGCCGTTTAACCTGAGGGCATGCAACTTCCCCAGCAGCCCCACCAGCGCGAGCCAGAGGAAGGCCATGCTCACTCTGGTTTCTGCACAACATTGGGTCATTTTCCGGGCAGACAAAGCAGCCTGGGGTGCTGCTGAAGAGAAAGGAAACAAAAGCCACCCGAGGCAGCCAGATGGAAGAATCGGCTAATCACCATAGAAGTTCCTGTTAGTACAGCTGTCTGGAGGCCGGCATCGGTATTTGGACTATCTCCTGCTTCAAAAGAGACACCGGGGAAAAGCGCTGACAGAAACCTGTGGAAAGCCGTTTTCTGTGAGTTACTGCCGGCCTGCAAGCTTTCTCCCATGCGGCCTGCAAGCTTTCTTTCCATGCGGCCACGGCCACCACCACCTTCCCTCCTCAGATCGTGTCTGTGTGTGAAACCGCATCTCCTGTCCCCCCGTATAAAACATTAAGGACACCTTTTGTCCGAGCCAGCGGGAGGCAGCGTCTCACGCGACAACGTCCTGACTGAATAATTTAAGGCGCGTAATGGATCGGCCACGCGGGGAGCGCGGGCTCCCACTGCCGCGTTTGTCACCTCGCGGCGGCAGCCGGGGCCGAGCTCCCCGCCGCGGCCCGGGGCGACAGCCCGCCACCCGCGCAGACGGGCAGAACCCGTTTTCAGCACCTCCCCGCCGCGGGCCCGCGCGCCGGCTCCAGCCGGCCCAGGACGGCGGCGGCGGCGGCGGCGCCCGCCCCGGGGCGGGGCAGCGGGGCGACCCGTGCCGGCCCGCCGGTTGAGTGCCGTGCGGCGGCGGCGGGCTGTGTCGTGCTCGGGGGTGCCGATGGTGCTCACGACCGAGCAGCGGGGCGATGCGGAGGAGCCGAAGGCTGTGCGGGCCGCCGGTAGGCGGGAAAACAGGGGCGCCCTGCGGCTGTGAGTACTGCCCGGACCGGGAGGGGCGGCCGTCGGCCCACCGGACCCTGCGCAGCCCAGCGGGGGGACGAGGCTCCTGCCCGGCCTGCCCCACGGGGGAGAGGCGGCCGCAGAGAGTTACTCGGCGGAGTCACGGCAGCGGCTGGGCCCTGTGAGGCGGCGGCGGCGGCGGCGGGGGGAGCCCCCCCGGAGCGGCGGGCGTGGGGCTTGGCGGCGCGGTGGGGGCTTCGTTGTCCTGGGCGTTGGCTTTGAAATTTGTAGGGAAAAGTCGCCGAGGGGTCTCCACGTCCAGGCTTACATTAAGCACGAACATTTCCGCTCAGCCGATCTTCAAGAGAGGGCCCTGAGCACAGCGTTAAACTCCGAAGTCGTAGTTTTAGGAGCAAGACGTATAAATACTGCTTCTAGTAATTTCATGCAACAGCCTGGTAATCCTTCTTTGCTGTGGCACAGAAATCCAGCAGCTGTGCTTTATCACTTACAGTAATGTGCATGGACTCCAGAGGGAAGCTGTGATCCTCTCCTCTGGGTGCCAAGAAAACTTTGAAAGTTCACAAACTTTGATACAGGCAAGATGCAGTAAAGTGGGAGTTCAGTCAGACTTATGGCCCAGATATGGATGGGACAGGCCACTCCAGCAGGATGGTGGGCGCTTGCCTGCCTTGGCATGGTTCCCCACCATGCTTTTTGCCCAGCATGGCCATACCCATACCTGGCCTCCTTCTGCTTTTTAACCTGAGAAGTACGGTAGAAACTGAGCAGATGAAGAGTTTAAAATACTTCATGTTCTTTGTGAGGAACAGGGAGCCGTGAAGGCTGCTTAGGCTAACTGATGAAAGGTAGGGAAGTCAGAGGGCTTCCTGTTCCAGCTGAATAGCAATCATTGCTGGTCTTGTAACAATGGAGGACTCCCTGCATTCCTCTGAGGCCGCTGGCCTTCCCAGCTTCTGATGGTGACTGTAAACATCAGGGATTAAAGGCTTCATTTCCTGCATTGGTTTTTGGCTTTTTGTGGAGGTTTGAAGTTGTTTAGGTGCTTGTATGCCATGATAACGACCATCAGGTGAAAATCTTACTGGAATCAAGCAGCTGTCTGGTTCCATACAAGGCTCCCAATTCACATGGGACTTGACAGTTCCAAGGATGCTCATCTCGGATGGTTCCCCTCCCCAAAGAACTTTTCTTCACAAAGATTTAATCTTAAACAGCCTCCAGGAGAAAGGAGAACAAGGTACCAGCAACTAGCTCTTTCCCTGGAAACAAACTCTGAGAAGGTCTGTGGGTTTTTTTTTTTTTCCCTCCAGCTGTTGTATCCCTGGTCTCTAAGCAGGTGTATTCGAGAAGTATGTATTGCAGTGAAATCTGTTGCCACAAATAACTTGCTTGTTAGAGGGTACTGGGAATCAAAGTGTCTTCTAAGTGTCCTTTATCCTATAAGGTGTAGTCACATCAGTGACTTAACATTACAAATGAGACTTAATTCCCCAACCTTCTCTAGAGCCTTCTGACTCCAAGCCTTGGGTCCTGATCCCCCATGCAGAATTATGCCAGTGAACCTAATGAAGTTCTTCAGGTATGCAAGATCTGTATCTGATTTTTCTCTTGAGAACAGGACTAGGAGTCCAAGACAGTGTATAGAAAGCTTGATGTCGGAGACATTGAACATGCACCAACTAACAAATTGACCCTGTTTTGTCCCCAGGTATTTAATCTTTCAGTGCTGAATCAACTGCAGTTACAGAAGTGAGGTCAGTCTTAAACAGTGTGATAAATGGAAGAGTCTCACTCCCTATGACTCTCCTTTTCTTAGCTGTCAGTTTTTGCTGTTCAGTAGAAGGTAAGTGTCATGCAGGGGAAAACTAGGAAGTCTGTTACGCTGCAAGCTACAGTGTTCAGCGATACTAGCCTGGGCAGCAGGAGGGTGAAAACGCTGTAGGCTAAAAGGTTGAAGTGCTTCGTCTTTAAGCTAGAAAATTGTTCAAGCATTTGCTAGCTGGGAACCAAGTTGGAATTTAATTTGCCAATCCCATTTAACTGGTAGCTGGATCCTTATGAGAAACCATCGTGTTCATTTGACTGTGAGTTAACCTTGGAAACCAAGTAACTTTGGTTTGATTAATGTGAAGCTACAGGGGGGATTGTTCAACTGAAGAACAAGAACAGAATCTTGGTTTTGATTCAGTTAGAAGTGAACTCTAAAGGTTGGATCGCTGAAGGTTTGTTTTTAGAAAATTTCGTAAATAGGTATGTGTGGTTGTGGTGGAGTTTCATTCCCCTCATGTACTTCCAGGAAACAATATGCAACCAAGAGAGGTCATGCTGACCTCTATTTAAAAAAAATCCTAGCAGAGTTATAGTGGCTCAGGGAATCTTTTGGTGTTTTCCAAAGCTCAGGGGAGAAAGATTTATGTATGTATTGTAATCTGTACTTCCTGTAGGTATGCTTAAAATGTTGTTCATTTTAGGCATGGACTTTATATCTTGATATGCTCTGCTGCTACCATAAAGGTGTCCCTGGCGATAGGTGCTTCTGAAGGATTGAAGCTGTAGAAGTGTTTGGGAGTTTTTTGTTGGATTGGTTTTTCTAAATTATTTCAAGATCAGATCTGAGAAGATTGTATTTATCTGCCAGTGATTCAGGAACTTTATACAGAAAGAATTAAGTACATTCATACTGATTTAGAAAACAGGCTTCTATGGCATGTTTAGCAATAGTTATATCTTTGCAAAGTTTGCAGTATATTTCCGTGGGTTGTACAACCACAGAGATAACACTGCGTGGAAGATGGGTGCTGTTGTTATATGAACCCAAAATAGTGGTGTGCCAAAGGTTTGTCATAATGTGGAGTTCTTCCCAAGCAAACCAAAAGTTCTGGGACAGAAAATACTTTCCAAGTGGTGTTCCCTGACCATTACATCCTGATGTGGCCTTGGACCAAAAAGGAATTAACCCTTGCATAGTACTTAGAGGATATTTATTTTTCTGACTTGAAAGTGGGGTGTATTTTTTTTGTGGTGGCACTGAACCTGCCTCAGAAGCTGTCAGCCCCACCGCAGGGGGGGGTAGCAGTAGCTAGTGGAACAGATGTTGTTTTGTTGAAAATAGAGTGTGGTACATTAAGGAGAAATGGCAGAGGTGTAATAACGAGAAATTCATATTCCATGTCAGCATCCTTTGCTTTCACACACACTTGCTTCTGTTGAAGTCAATATAGTGTTTTCTGGTTTCCACAGATCATATTTGGCCTAGTACAATTAAATCTGTCTGTATGTAGGCAGTGTGCTGAGTTACTGTATGGTAAGATACCGCTAACATTAAGTGGCACATTCTGTCACCCTACAGTTACAGCATAAGGTAATGTCCAGTTACTGAGTGTAACTTAAAGAAATGAGGAGGCTGGGACTTAAGATGCTGAAAGGTATAGAAAGTTACAGATTTTTTTGATTTTTTTTTTTTTTTTTTTTTTTTTTGAGCAAAAATACATTGCAGATACTGGGGAAAATATGCTACTGAAAGAAGTTGAAAATGCTTACAGGCAGATTACGTAGATCTGGGACAAGAAAGAATGGGATTTTTATGGTTTGTTTGTCTGACATCTTATGCTGCCATAACAGATGTTTCCTAATAACTGTTATCACTTGATATGTTAAAAGACAATTAACTGGTTGACCTGTGCGTATTCGTAACTCACTAACTTTTTTTCCTAGACACTTGAGAGAAATACAAAATGCAGAGAGGAAAGGAGAGATTATTTATTAGGTAGTTTTATTTCAGCTTTGGTGCAGTTTAACTCCTTTACAGCAGCCAAACTTCTACTGTTTTTTTGTGAAAGGAACAAGGCATAGGTATGTGCCTTTGTTATTCACGTTCTGTACTTTCAGTGGATGAAGATATTAACACGTATTAACTGTCACATTTTTTAATTCTTCCCTGGTAGTTCTTCCCTATTTTTATAACAAAATTTGTAATGTGTGATCTGAAAAGAAGGATAGGCTTGCGAAGTGAAACACTGAAATTGAGGTGTGACAGAAGAGAGGTTTCCAAACTGGACAACCTCCATTTGTTCATGATGATGCTTTTTAATTGCTCCTATTTTTCTTTTTTTTTCCTGTCATTCTTTGTTCACTGTGTATATATGCTTAAGTTACAAAAGCAGCTTTTTAAAAAATAACTGTGCCATGTGTAAATGCACACCATTAATCCAAACAGCCTTTTATTTGCACCAAAGTGACTCACTGGCTAACCTGAAATACTCCCAAATGTGCTGTCTTTACCAGTTATATACAGTCTGTGAGAAATGCTTGTTAGGCAACATAATACTACAGATAAGCTTTGGGCAGCAGGATTTGTTACTGGTATTTGACAGGTGATGCATAAATGTAGTATCAGAGTATTGTCTTCTTACCACTATCTCTATGCATGTTGTCATCATGTGGTTAGAAACTATGTGCTTATCTAATGATACACTGCTGAGACTAATGATCTTCATGCTCTATACATAGTGGCTGCCAAATCCATATATTTCTTTCCCAGCTAACCTTTTTAGACTTGGGTTAACTGTTATGCCAGACAGATCTTGTGTTTGGTCTAGCAATCTTTACAGACCTCTTTTATAGTACTTACTGTAACCAAAATTCATAGGTAGCTGTCTGAATCCAGCAAGGCTGATCAGGAAAAGTCTCTTCAAATATTGTCATCACAGAGCAAATAATTTCTCTGCAGATAATAAGAATACGGTAGGACAAGTTGTCTTTTCCTGTTTCTCCACTTTTCCTTGAAAAGATACTTCTTGCTTTATCTAGAAGATCACTGAGCTGCCCGGAATTACAGAGAAATTATGTTTCCTGCCAGAAAGCTGCAAACAAATATTTAAAACATCCATTTTTTCATTCCAGATAGTGCAAGGGTCAGTGGGAGATTCCAGGAGGACATGGGCAACTGCTCCTTGCCAGCCCACTGTATAGGGTCCCAGCCTCCTCTTTGTAAAATGGCATAATGTGGCTGTCTCGTGCTGGGGTGATTGCTACAGTAATGAATTCAACTGCTGTGAGGCGAGACACCTGAATAAAAGGGGGAACAAGAGGTTGTAGGTTATGTATAAGGAGAAAACAGTTACCTCTTCTAAATCACTTGTAACTGAGCTTCAGTGCTGTAATGAAGTATTCCCTTCCTTAACTACATTTCTACCTGGCACTGACTTCTGCTTCCATCCTTGAAAAATAGCACAATAAGGTGAGGGAGTTAATAAGCTTCCAGAACGAGTGACAGGAAGTAATGTGCAGATTGCAGATAGGCAACAGAGAAACTCAGCAGGGTAGAGAGTGTAGAGGCAGGCTGAAGCCTTCCGTTTCTGTGGATTGTTGGGGGAAGCCTAGTTACCTTACTATGAAACAACAGTTCCCAACATCCCCCCCAAAAAAACCAACCATACCAAGGCACGTCCTCTACAAAAATCCGTTCCTGTAGGTGCCTCAGTGGTTTAGCCCTCTGGGAACCTTAAATTTAGGCTGTTTATGAAAGATAGACCACCTAGGCAAAAGACTCTTGATGGTAATTTTGTAGCTACCATTTATGCTATGCTAGTTCAAGAAGAGCTGTTTAGGTTTGCTGAGCCTTTTTCTGGATGGACTGTGACACTACAGAAGTTCAGTAAATAACAAAATTTTATATATGCCCATTTGGTTTTGTGAAATTTTACAATGCATGTAAATATGCTATGGCCAGCATAGGAGAGAGTGAATGTTGCCATGGAGGACAGTGTGTGGCCAGTGGAAAGGCTCATGCTGAAGAAGGAAGCTTACAGAGCATTCACACTGTCTGTCCTGGTGACATAGAAAATAGAAAATCAAGCTGGCCCTAGTAGGGATCTGGCCACTGTGTGTCACATCTGCTTCTAATAAAAATATCTTTTTCCAAGACTTTGGAAGGAATATGGTTCCGTATATACGGTGTGGCAGTCATAGGCACTGTTGTGATTAGTATTGATTAGACCCATTGTTGGAAGCTAGTACTTCCTATTGTGAAAGGGTAGCTTCTATGTTAGATTATCTACATTGTTCTGGTCTTTTCCATGAACACATAGGTGGGTCTGTAAGAAAAATCGTAGGTTGCAAAGATCATTATGGGAAATTCAGCACTGCCAGGCCCTTTGTAAACAGTGAGCCTCCAACAGTGATTTCACTTTGATCCACTTCCATCCTTGATAGAAGGTGTGATGAAACAGGGCAGATGGACACAATTAGATGTTCATTTTCATCTCAGTTATTCTCCATTAGGTCTTGTTGTGCACTGTTCTTGCTGGGGAGCCTACAAAAATGTTGGGCATGCCTTGAAATGCTCTATTAACATTGCCTTTTAAACAGAGAAATCTCATTAATGATACTGGATTATTTGTTGTCAATGCCAGTTCTCAGAGAAACTGCTGCATAATCAAACCCAACCATCCTTCTCTTTGTATATAACCTGTCTGAAGAACCAAAATTCTTTTTTCCTGTGTACATTGATTAAAATACTTTGTGTGCAGCATATGGAATGATTATTTCTAAAAATGCCATAAAACAGAAGCTTCTGATCGAGTGATTCATGGCAGCTTCATTTTTTAACTTTGTTTTTCTTAAGGAGCAGAGTAAGGAGTAAAGGTGTTGGTAAGACTGCTCCCAGACCTCTCCTATCACCTCTAACTGTTCTGCATTCTTAATAGCGGTTGTTAATATAATTGCTGGTGTCTGCCTTTTTTTTTTTAAGAATTTTAATTCAGTCTGATGTAACTACTCATTTTTTTTTTCAAAAACACAATTAATGCTGGACAGCTGACAGCCAAGTCTTGTATCATGTGGAGACATGTTGCTCTGGAGTTCTTCCTCCAAAATACAGAGATGTAGCTTCAGTCTAAACCTTTATGCTTATGCTCTGGTGATCAGGCCTCGTTTGTAAAGGTGCTTGTGTCGTTTCAGAGAGAGATTTGTGGTGTTTCTGCTTGAGTTACGGAGCAGATCTCATTGATAGATGCCTGTGAGGTCATACTGGACACAAGGATTGTGTATAGATGCAGTATTAATGTTTTTTATTGAACTCGGTATAGAAGAGTTGGTAGACATGACACTTAAGTGCCTTTGCCCACTTTTCTGCATCCTGAACCAGTCACAGATCCAGAATTATTCTTTCTTTACCTTTTTCCTGTTACCTCTGGAAGCTAAAGATAAAAATGTGATCTAATAAAAGGCTTCACGCTTCCTCTCCAGTAGGAACTGTGATCCTATTTTTTGTCTTGTTCTGGGTCAGAAGATAAGGTAGGCTAGAACTGGGAGACAGGAAAACCTTTCGTCGTAAAGGCTGCCAACAGGTTGGAGAATGAAAAGAACACATGCTCCAGTTCAAAGTAGACCTGAATGAGTGTCTCCCCTAAGGTCTTTTGTTTCACATTTTTGTCAGAAATGTGTCTGTCGAAGATTTGTGTCATGTGCTGGATTTGGCCATGCCTGTGTTCAGATGAATAGTTGTTGGTCACCCTGCTGAGGCTCCCATGAAAACTGCATCATGGGAATCTTGTGGAGTTGAGTGAAGATACATATGAGAGGGCTTTTGCTTTTTGAAGTGGATATCTGAAACGGAAACTCTTGAAAAGAGAGCTAAATGGCTTATGTTCCTGTTCTAGTGTTAACTTAATAAAATATCTTGTTATAGTGTCTCATGTTTCAGAGCACAGGGAATTCTTCTGTGTTGGTTTTTTTTTTTTTGCTATGGAACTTGATAGCAGTCTGGTTTTGATTAGACAGGGAATACAGCCAGTTAATAATAGATGGTATTTAGAACAGAGAATTTACATACTTGCTAATGACGTCTGCAGTGTCACAGTGATCTTGCTGATGTCCGAGTGAAACTTGATCTGGTTATTATGTGAAATGTCTATTCAGTTGAGGAAAAATACTGACTTCCTCTATCATTAACAGTGTTGGAGGAGTTTCTGTTCAGTGGTAACTCAAAAATCTCATTCATCCTTTTAATAAAAATACAACACCACAGACATATGAAACTACTCACAAGTGAGTAATTGTGTTCCAAGAGATAGCTGTGAAATAGAACACAGTAAATATTTCTGAAATGAATTACCTTGATATATAAAATAAGATTCACAATTAAAAAAAAAGTCTTTAGCAATTGGCTTGGATTCTGTTTTGGTGCTAGATGACATCGAGGTTCCACCTGTGCCTGCAGACGTGTTTCATCCTAAAAATGCAGAAACACGTGGTGTATGTGCATGTGTGCCCATCCATATGCGTATGATTCAGTTAACGGGCAGCTGTATAACTTTGCCTCCATTATGCCATATTCGATTGTGATCTCATGAGAAGAGAATTAGCCTGCTCCTTGAACAACCTGAGGCAGTTAAATCTCAGTCTGGTTCATACCTATTCATATTAACAAACTGACCCTTTCCCTCATGCAGAGTTTCACATCTCTGCTCCTTCATTAATGCTTTGCTGCTCTCCATATTCGGTATAAATACATCTGTTGGCTGTGTATCTGTCATACAAAATATATAAGTGTGCTGGGTTTCTGTGGCAGGGTTTTTGGTAGCAGGGGAGGGGGCTACAGCAGTGGCCCCTTCTGAAAAGCTTCTCAAAGCTCCCCTGGCTCCAAGTCGGACCAGCTCTCACCAAGGCCAAGCCAATTAGTGTTGGTGGCCATGCCTTTGTGATAATGTTTTTAAGAAGGGGAACCTGGGAGGATAAGTGGGAGTTGTGAGGAGGAGTTGCAAGGAGGACATCTATCCAAACACCAGGGTCAGTGGAAGGAAGGAGGAGGAAGGGTTGGAGGTGTGCCAGTGCCAAGACCCTGCTGTATCCCATGGTTAGATGACACGTTGCCCCCCACTGCCACCCATGAAGGTCCACAGTGGAGCAGATGCTGACCTGCAACCTGTGGAGGACCCCACACTGGAGCAGGTGGCTGCTGTGCCCAAAGAAGGCCGGGACTCTGTGGGAAGAAACCCACACTATTGCAGTTTGGTGCTGGGAGAATTGCAACACACAGGACAGATCCATGCTGGAGCAGCTCAGGAACAGCTGCAGCCTGTGGGAAGGACTCATGGCAGAGAAAGTTCGTGGAGAACTGTCTCCCATGAGATGGACACCACACTGGAGCAGGGGAGGAATGCAAGGAGTCCTCCCCCTTGAGAAGGGAGTGGCAGAACTGACCATAACCCCCATTCCCTTCCCCCTGTGCTGCTGGTGGTGAGGAGGTAGAGAAATTGGGAAGAAAACTGAGCCTAGGAAGAGGGGAGTGGTGGGGCGAGGTGTTTTTAAGATGTGGTAATGCTTCTCACTGTCCCACTCAAGTGTTGGTGTTGTTAGTGTTTCAATGAAAGTGATATTCTTTTTCTTCCCCTAACAAGTTTGCCTGTGACCGTGTTGGGTGAGTCATCCCTCCCTGTCCTTATCTTGATTCCCGAGCCTTTTGCTTCATTTTCTCCTTCCTATTCCTGAGTGGGAAGGGGTGAGTGAACAGCTTTGTAGTGCTCAGTTGCCCTCTGGTCTCAAACTAGGACAATAGGAAATGTGGTACTTCAGAATCAGCTGCTTTACTTCCTTCACTTTTCAGCCTTAAATACAGGCTGTGTAGTAAGTATATGGAATTACATAAATACCAAATGCATACATTATGGCTATCCTTAACACCTATTATAGCAGCTGTTAAACAGCTCTCTGCTGCTTTGTGATTAGCGTAGTTGTAGCTCATTTTCTGTCTGTTTTGATAGTTTTGGAGTCTTGATGGTAGTTAACATTTGGTTTTCCATTTGCATGGTAAAAGTGATACTTGGTCTTAGGAGTAGATTAAATCAACATTATTCTGAGGCATGGTTTTTTTAGGAGATGTATTTTCTTCTGTAAACAGTGCCTCGTGCCTTGTAACACTGGAACATGGCTGTAGAGCTACTGGAGACATTTTACTTCTGAGTGACCAGACTTTATAGAAACAGACAACATCTAAAACCTCGACTTGAGCACTGTTGTTAGTTTATACTGTACAGAGACCACTCTCATCTGCTATGAAGAGGACAGCGGGAGAGTTTACAATGGAAAAGGTATTTTTCTTCAGGAGTGAAATAATTCACCTGTGTAAGGTATGAAAGCAAGATCATCAGATAAAGCACCCGGATTCTGATTACACATCTCAAAAAGGTTAGTTCAGACTGGTGTGGCATAGAAAAGGTGTTTAGTAGAGCTATGGGACATACCTTCTGAAAGGATACTTAAGACTTTAGGTCTAGCAAAGGGAATGTTGAGATGATTGCTCATTCAGTGTGTGATAGGTCAAGTAAAGTATGCTGAGGGAGAGGTCTGTGGCCTGCAGCAGGCGGTCCTTTCAAGCATTAACACATTTAATCTTACCCCCTTGCAGTCATCTCTGCTTGAAGCATGTTGGGGGTATGTCTCCTGGGTGACGTCTAGATAAATCTCTTCATCCTGCTCCATCACCTCTGCTTTTAAGCCTGCCAGAGTCTTGTCACCTTGATTTGGGATCCTGAAATTTTTTGAGCCTCTCCCTTTGGCTTTTAGTTTCTGAAAGAATAACCGATTCCTTTATCTGAATATGTTCATGTCTGGGAGTAAGAATAGCTTAAATAAGACTACCTCTTAGTATTTGAGCCTTTTGCATACTTTGATTCCTTTGTCAAATCCTTTTGGTCTGCTAACAGCTACCGAGTAAATCCAATAGCTACCCAACAGAACCAAAAGATACAGAATGTCATTGCATTTGTGATGGATATTTCCACCTATGTTGTACCAAACATAGTTGTGGACAGTTGGGGAGAAATTACTCTGCACTCTTTTGATTGATCATTTGCAATACAGCAGTCTAACTGCTGTTGTAAAATGAATCCTTTTTGTATAAAAGAGATAAAGCAGGATAACAGGGCTTCTAAGGTAACATGATGATCCAATATCTATGCTCCATCCACAGAGGAAATGTTCCAGCAGTGCTGACTCACGTTGAACCCTAAGAAAATACTGGTTTGGCTGCAGTTTTGCAAACAATTGAAGAGGTAGCTAACATCTCTGGTTATTCAACATGCCTTTTTCCTCCTGTGTAACTGATGTACAGTTTGTGGACTGGGGGGCTGATTTGTCAGAACTCAGTGTGTCTTCTAAAGTTTTTAGACCTGTTATCATGCAGACGAAGTAGCATGGGTGTCCTTTGGGGCAAATCTGAGGAAGCTTTGTAGAAAGGTTTGTGTGGTTATGGGGAGTTAAAGACAGTAACTGCTGTACAGTGCTGGAGTTTTTGATGTCTCTTACATATGCCTGAGAAGTGTTCATGTTCAGTAAGACTATATTGGGGTTGTCAAAGACAACGGTTGTTCTTTAAGGCTCACTTTCCAAACTGTGGCCTATTAGCACGTGTCTCACATTATTTGTGTTCAGTGCTTCTTATTCAAACCAGTTTTGAAGGAAACGGGGAAAAAGCTTATCTTTTCGATTACTGTATTTCATTTTTTTCTTCTTGAAAAATCCCCATTAATGTAACACAGCATAATTTTTACAGAACGTCTGAATTTTTCAGGTCCTGGACAAGATTAGTGCCAAACAAGAAAACCTTTAGAAGTTCAGAAAACATTCTGCAGTACAAGGAACTTGACACACCCGTCTGTCAGAAAGTTTTTGTTTTACAGAAACTGTTCAAATCAGAAGAGGTGAAGTTCCTCTGACATTTAAAATACACTGACAAATGAAGTACATTCTGTACTTCATTAGAATGAAACTTAGTCCACTGCCTTGGTTATGTATGATGTATTTCACATCACTTTCCCTTTTCTGTGATTTAATCTTACTGAAACTCAGTTCAGTTACTGGTGTATGGTTAAAAAAGGAAAATATTTCTTGCAAAAAGTTTAGTTAGAGTGCTTACAACTACTGTTTATTTTAACTTATTATCCCATAGTAAGCGCTAGCCTTGGCTTTGAAAATACTCTCTATGACAACTGGTTTTTATTTGGAAATTAAAGGCAACTTTTTTAGCTGTTATTTTAGATAGGCTTGGTAGTAGTACCAAATACACAATATATGTTCAATTTGAAAAATGTTTATTTTCATATCAGCAAAGTCTTGATGTCACAAAGTTTACATGCTTTGCCCTGGTATTTGCAAGTGCAGTTCACTTGCTTGCAACTATTGTTAACAGTTGTAGCAAGTAGCACTTTGTTTAAATGCACTTGATCTGATTTTTTTTCATGGATTGCTGACATTTGTGCTCTTTTTACAAAGCATTTATAAATCCTGACTCACCCATGAAAATGTAAGGAGTGCTTTAATTTGCTTGTGACTTGATGAACAGTATTGTACTGGTTTTAGGTCTTACTTGTGATCTTTCCTTCTCCAGAGGGTCAGCTAAGATTCTTCTGATACTTTAGAGACACCTACTAGGAACTTAACTATAGCTCCACACAGCAGCTATCAGGAACATGAGGACAAATCATTATGTAGTTTTTCAGTATGTGAAGGCAGCATATGGGAGGTAGGGTGAAGGATAGACATAGCAAAACCATATCAGCTAGCAGGAATACACCCAGTTGCTACTGTCAGTGGCATGTGTTACACTGGTGAGTCTCCTCATGCCTCAGATGTTTTTGGAAAACTCTTGCTGTGTTTGGGTACATTCTTCCTGTTCTCAGCTGCAGAAGACAGTCCTGGAGAGGTGACCAGACTAGCATGAGATAGCTCATCATTTCCACACACAACAGGATTAGCATGTTGAGATGCTCTAGCTCTCTGCCGACTGAAGGCGGCTAGAGGGAATGAGTAGAGATTCAGGAATAGTAGTGGTTAATTGGAAAGACAGACAGGATAGAACAGGCTCATAGGTTTAACTTCAAAGTAGGGATTACTTTATGGGTGAGGGAAAAGAGAATATGAGTGGTCATTAAATAAAACATTTAAGAGTAACAAAACATCTAACCATGCTGGCAAGTGTAAGTGACCACTAAAACCTCTGTTATAGGTATTTTTTGAAACAAATTTGTAGTACAAAGGTTGAGTGTGATACAGGTTGCTGATCAGTCAACAGCATTACTGTGTAAGAGTAGCAGGCTGCCCAAGGCAATAATGGACACCAGGCAGCTCCAGGCTCAAACATCTTACTACAGGCATCTCAATACACTCAAGCATCTAACTCATCTTAAAAATACTGCTGTGTCATGTAGTCTTACTCATCTGAGAGTTTCCATGCTGCACTGCCCTTTTGAAATGCAGGTGTGATTGAACCTGACAATTTTGCCTCACTTTGTTCTTCATCCCACTCATGTCTGGTATTCTCTGGCCTCCCTTGAAGCCCAAGAATTTGAGGAACAGAAATACAGCAGACAAAGACTGTGACTAAGACATTTGCAGTATTTGCAGACTTTTGGAATACAAGCTCCCCTGTGCTTGCGGGGAGCACCTTGGATTGGCAGTTCTCTCTGCTTAATATCTCAAACAGCATAAAACTGTTTATTTGGGTTTTTCAGGCAAAAGATTGGGTTCTGCTTGAATCTCTTGAATTGCCCATTTAATTCTAGTTTATGTTGGCTGAAACTAAAAGCTGATGCCTTATGATCAGGCAGGACCAATCCAAGAGTGAAGCAATGGGGAAACAATTGTTTTTTGCCTTATTGACTTTATTAGTGCTGTAACTCTTCTAAGTATACACAAAATGTGACTTAGGAAAAGTCAGTGCAAGTGCCCCTGCGGTGGGGAGTGCTAAGGGTTGAGAAAGGTTTAGATAGGGGAATAGTTGCTGTATGTAAACATAAGACCCTGTGAGAACAAGTCCCAGCACCAGTAAGGCAAAACTCCATGGCTTTTGTCCTGTGACATAAGCTCTAATTTAGCTGCAAGGTAGGATACCGCCTCATTAGATCTCAATTAAGATGTTTTGAGGTGTATCTTCTGATCTTATTCACCAAAGTGTAATCAAAGCAATGGATCTTTTTATGCCTTTCCTAAAAGAAGAGAGATTAAATTAGTCTGGGAACCTCTGTCAGCAAAACTTTTGTCTTAATAGGAGAAGAAACTGTTTATTGTAAAGACACTGTCACATGGTGGTAGTGGCTGTGTTATTGCTGTAAAATTGCAGAAATTAAACATTATAATGGAAAGCTTCTGTAAATGGGGTCATTCAGGTCAGGCATTACATTAACGGGCAACATAGTTTGGCTTTCTTTAATCCTAAGGTCATCCTGTAGTCTTTTTGAGGCTTTAGTCTTCTGAAGGAGGGTGTGTGTATGTATTTGTCATATTTTAAAATATTGTCATTCTTCAGACTGTGTTATTAATGACAGCTTTTTTCTTCTGAATTTTCTGAGTTAACATTTCATTAGAAAATTATGGAAAGGGAAGCCAGGAAAAGGCTGTGATGGCACATCTTAGCCCTCAGACTCTAGTTCCCTCACATATATTTCTGAGGCAGTGTCATGTGCTGTGAAAAGGCAACACACTGTGGTGGCAGTGCTGTTTTTGTAAAATAAAACCAGTTCTTTTGGTACTTTGAGAGTACCCTTTATTGTGAAAATCCTGCAGGTGGACTCTTACAGAAGAGGTAAGCAAGAGGCAAAGTAGGACCGAGTTTCCTCTTGCAACATTGACCCACAAATAATCTGCTAAACTCTAGGTACTGTCGTGCAGGATGTGTTTCTTCCAACTTGCCAATCAAATTAATTTCCATTAGTCATCGAGTCTGAGTACTGGACATGGAATGCATTTTTCCTAAATGAGACATTCTTCTTGGAATGAAAGCTAGAGCTACAGATTTTACGAGTGCTGAAATATCCATGGCAGTATTTCAGTTTTCCTCTCTCCATTGCTGAAATTCCAGTACTGGAGCTCAGAATACTGTTCAGATGTATAATGCTGTCAAATCAGTAGATTAAGACTTTTCAGGACCTTAATACAAAAGATATGTCAGAGTTTTGTTCTTTAATATGTGCTGTATTGTCAACATGTTTTAGTGGCATTTGATATTGGTATGAATCCTGCAATACACATTTCTATCTTTTTTTTTTTTTTTTTCCCCTCTGCAGTTCAGATGGAGAAAATGGAACAGATGAAAAAAGAAAGGCAGGAAAATTGCCTGCTCTGTTGCTGCAGACCCATACCACTGAAATGGAGTATTTTGATGACCGTAAAAAAGTTGATGTTGCTAGGTAATGTCAGAAATGCTCTCAGTTTACTTCTAGTCAGATAACCAGAATGATTACAACCCATTCAAGAAGGTACGCTGGGTAGCAAGATTTATCAGACATCCTGGTTGTGGGTTAGCTTGCACACTATGCAAGTAAACAGGATTCAGGGTTGCTCTGGGGTTGCTCTTTTACCCACCACAAGCAGATAGACTTTGGACTGGTTTAGCTTCCCTGTTCTAGGAAAAAATACACTGGTGCCAATGCCAGTTAAATCTGTTTCACAGTCAATTTGACAGACAGTCAAATTGAGCCGCAGTTTGAGTGCTGGGTTGTTCCCAGAACACTTTCATGCTGGAATATTGATTGTCCATGGTAAAACTATAACAAAAGTTTTAAATTTGGACTCTGTGCTGTATATTGCATCAGATTATTGTAATGCCTCTGCAAAAACAGTAATTCTTCCTTTGTTGGAGAACTGGAATTTGAAACTCCTCTAAAAGGAAATGAAATAATACTAAAATCCCACTTAGAGGGCTTGAATACAAATTTTGCATCCCTTTCACTTCGTCAACTGAGCAGGCAGTGCAAAAGTCAGCAGTCAACCTGATAGTGCTTTTAGTCACAAGGCAGATATTTTTAAAAAATCACTTAATTTCCTGAAGTATCTTTGAGGAGAAGGTATTTGAATAATATGTGATTACTTTTTTTTCCCAAACTCTTGTTCCAGTCTTACCACTCACAATGTAATTGCCTGTGTGCTGGTGATAGGTTGGCATAAGATTTTTTTATAAGGCTCACTGTTCATTTCAGTTTGACCTGTACTTTACATAGGCACACAAATACACGTACACATGTATATTAGAATTTTATTCTGTGAGGGACCACCTGAGACACGCAGTCAGTCGCCCTGCTGTCTAAATCAGTCCTGCCGTACAATCTCTTTCCTAAATCCAGCTGTATTTCCATTAAACTTGGGGGTTCTCTTCCTCTCACCCTTACAGTTTTTACTGGAAACCCTGAACCTCTCAAGTTTAGGAAATTAGATAAGACTTGCTGTACAGGATAAGGTGCAGTAATGGAAACTTTTGTAGCACCTTTCTTGCCCCATTGAATTTTAGCACATGTTCTTCAAGTCTTTCAGTATAGGAGTGCTGTGTTGTGTTTTTCCTTCTGCTCTCCAGTCTGCATCTGAAGGCTTCTAAAAAAGAGCTACCTTAATTTTATAGCATGTTGATATACTTTCGTTATGTGCTAAACAGCTCTTCAGGATAATGTTCTTCTCTTCCTGATTTATGATACACTGTTATCCCACCTCTTTGTTTTTCTGAATAGTCCATGCCGCTGAATCCTCCTGTATAAAAAACCCTAAACTTATTTTCCCAGCCATCTACAGAGACTTCCCTCTGTACTTGTTCTACTCTAGAGCTGCTGGTTTTTTGTTTGGTTTTCTTTTCCAATATGAATGGCTGGAGCTGTACATGTACATCTTCCTATACAAGTGGCACTCACAATTCACTTTCATCTCCTCTAGGATTGCTGGCTGTCTTAATGAATTCTTTACACTACGCTACACAGTTCATAGCTACCCTCTGACTTGTGCAGCCTTGTTTCTTCTCTGTTGCACTTTCCAAATGATCTCACATTTTGTAGTACAAGTTCATAGCTTTCAGTACATTACCTTGCACTCTCAGCTACTATGTTTTATCTCACTTTATCTTGCATTAGTAACACAATTAATATTAGTATTTCACATGTTGACAAGAAACAAACAAACATGGAGCTAAGCACTGTGATAATTCATTAAGTTGTAAAAATGTCTGAGCTTTTTTCGCCTCCTTGCAATTAATAATTTAGAATATTCCTTCTAAATTAAACGAAGATCTTCAGTGATGGCTGGTGTGGTTTAAGAATAAGATATAGTCTTTATTGCTGCATAATCCTTGATGAATCAGATAGTAGTTATTAAAGGATTAGTATGTTTCATGAAAAAGCGTGTCCTATTGATAATTTACCAAAACTAATGAACTGAGGCCAGCCTTATATGGGATGACTTTTTTAATCTTCAGGACAAAGAACATCACAGATAGTCCACTCCTGACAATGGATATCAAGAGTGACTCCAAGATTGAAAGGAAAAAACGTGCCTCAAATCAGGTAGGGCAGAGGATGGACTTGTTTGTTTATATATAGTAAGAGTAAATACATAGCTATCATGAGAGCCCCCTTGTTTAGCAATACTATAGTTTGTGATTGTATAAGGACATAGGTTCTTTTTTCATCAGTGCTTTAGAGTCTGGGTAAAGCAGGATACAGGCTTAATAGCCACATAGCAAAAATGAGGATTTATTGTAAAACAAGTGGGCAAAATGAGAAGGTATTGGGAGGACAGGAAGCGGAATGGGTCACCTGATTATAGGACTATCTAATAAGGCCTGTGTCTCTGGGGGTGGGGCTTTTTGTTTTTTAGCTGAAGGCAAATGCACACTTTCATAAGCTGTTTCTAGATGTTCCCATTGATGAACCACTGAAACAAAGTAAGTATTAACCCCCTTGTCATTGCTGGCTGTGAATCTAAGATAACGTTGTTACCTACCAACTGCGGTGATGTACAAGAGGGACTACCTAGATTTTGAAAATCTTAAACTTCAGCTGCCTAGAGCTACAAGGCCTTCATCTGCATGCAGTGGGTGTTTTTGTTGTAATCTTGCAAAACTTAAATCTTCACATGTTGGGCATCTTTAGGTATTGTAGCCTGCTTTGCACTTCTTAACAGAGTAACCTAGTGTGACATTTTTTGGTATTGAAGCTTCATTACTAAAGGCACTACTTAACTGAGACAGCACTGGTCAAGTGACTAGTTTGAGTTTTTGCTGGTGATGCTTCAAGATTTAAAAACACTGGTAGGAGAAGGACTTAAAATATAAAGATTCTGCTGTATTCTGTGGTAGTTATAATAAATGAGTTCTACACGGATTTATAACAAATGTTTCTTGAATACAGAGAAATTGATTCATGAGTGAGAAATGATTTGCTCAATGACTGTGAAGTAAAAGCAGTACTACTTTACATGTGTTGCACTTCTGTTGATCATCTAGTCCAGAGAACTGGTATAGACCTAGAAGTTTAAAGCTAAAACTTTTCGTTAAGCTTTTGCATTTACATAATATAGTTACGTGAAAGCTAGTCAAAAAGTTTATAGGAAGCTAGGTGGTACTCTCTCAGGAAGGTTTTTTGGCTTCTGGGAACAAGTTGTATGTTATGCATTTCAGTCTTTGTCCTTCAGATATTTTGAGTCTAAACTTAGACCTGTGAAATCTTCTGAGCTTGTCAGTATTTGTCAAACCTTGAAATACTCAATAAGTTTAACTATGTTTATCAAAAGATATAAACCTAAACGTATTATGACTTTGAGAAAAATTAAAACAGAAGTCAAACTGATAAGAATTGGCTTGGGTTGTGGTTACCTTAAAGATATGTAGAGTATCTATTTGTTTCAGGCTTTACCTGTGCTCTGCAGAAAGAAATTCTATACCAAGGAAAGTTATTCCTTTCTGAAAACTGGATTTGCTTCCATTCCAAGGTTTTTGGTAAAGACACTAAGGTTAGTAAAATCTTCATGTACAGAACAGTAATGTTATTTCTTAACAATTTGTTCATCACCAGAAGTTCACATGATTATGCAAGGCTAGAATACTACTAACACTTCAAAGTGTTATTGAATACAATCAAGCCTTCAGAAGTGGTGCCCGAAAGTCACTCTAGAACTGGAGCACTATTATTATTAAAGATTGAGTCTCTCTCTTAAGGACTTCCTGTCTGAAAAAAACAGATGAAAGGAAAGAATCTGATATGCAGCAGTGAGGGCATTGCCAAGCCCATGTAGCACAAACTCTACAAAAATGTCTATCTTGGGGTAAGTATGGAAAAGAGGAGGAGGAAGGAAGGCTGAAAAGTATAAGGACTACAAGACTGTAGTTGGGGAACTGGAAGGAATGATCAGGCATATTAAGATAAAGAGGAAGAACTAAAACTGGCTTGTGAATTGAGTGACAAAGGTCTTTGAGGTGTTCTAGCACTCCTGCATAGATAGGTTTTCACTTGTGAGCCTAGTATGAAGAGCAGAAATGGAGCATAAACAGTTGGGATCATCATTTACTCTTTCTTGGTTCAAATATGACCCACCTAAGGCTGGGCCCCCTGTGGTGAATGATATGCATTCAGATAAAGCCTTTCCAAAAAGATTTGTGTTCTGGTTCTGTTATTTGGAGGTTTTGGAGTGGTTTTGTTTACATAAACTTTGCTTTGTTTTTGAGCTTTTGTTGGGAAACAGCTCGATTTGCTGCAAGGATTTCTTTGGCTTCTTTCTCGAGTACTTCCTTGAGCAAAGTTCCTGATTAGATCCAGACCCTTTGTCAGTGAATTGGGTGCTGAAACCAGTTTAGGAGTTGACCGTATCTCATTTCTCTGCTGTCAACCATTTTGATGAAACAACATTTATCTTTGAGAGGGCTTTTAAGAAGGTGGAATAGGTTTAAAGAATTCTTAAAATTATTAACAACATATTGTTCATAGTGACCTTATGGGTTATTGTGTTTTACTGCTTAGCACAAGAAACTGGATAGTAGTCGTAGGTGGTACATTAATGCGGATGGTGTGTATGTCGGTGAAAGCCATGTGGCACAAAGGAGATCAACAAATGGTTGGATACCATCATTCATAATTAGTAACAGCCTATCTTGGCAGTTAGCTTCATTAAAATTGAAGCTGCTGTACTAGCAATTTCATGTTCACCATGAACAAATGTGACAAAACTGTGGGACAGCTTTCTAATTCAAACTAAGCTAAATGTATACAAAATCTAGCCGAACTCTACAAAGTAGACTAGAAAAACCTGGGAAAATAGATGCAGAATGACAATGGTGTAGTACTAGGAAATGGTCTTTGTCAACAGGGTTTTAAATGCAGGAATATATACATATTTATGTATATGATGAAAAGGGAAAGCATGTTACAAGATAGGGTTCAGTAGACAGGATCTGTAAATGTGACTACAGTGATATTCCAAATTATTCAATTCTGGGTCATTGTTTTCAGAACACATTGCAGGAAAATTAAGAGTGAAGGGGATAGGCCTGATCATTTACTTCCAGCTGTCTTCCCCTACCTCCGCAATACACACTTAAAGGTTTGTTCAATCACATACAGCAGGCACAAGTTTTTAGGAATACGGTCAACAAAAAAGCAGGAAAAGTGAGGATATAATGAAAAATAATGTAATGGGAGGAGGAGGAGGAAATCAAGCTTGACAGGAAGAGGAACGTTTTTAACAGTCAGATACACTGACAGAGTTTCCAAGACGCAAAACCTCTGTTGCTTAGAACTTGTAAAACAATTTAAGCTTAGTGATAAAGTGTTTTATTGTGAGAAATAGCAGGTCTATATGTTGTAATAAATTTTTCAACATGGATTCTTCTACCTGCAGAAATTTTTTTTGTTGAAAGCTTTGGTGGAGGGAATAACCATGCAAGTCAGAAGATTTGAGTCTTCAGTGTAAACACTGTGCATATTCAGAAGTAAAAGATTGCTTCTGCAGGATTGAATAGGTTTGAAAAACATCACTGTCTTTCCAGGTAGTTCTGTTTTGGCGCTATATTTGCCTTGAGTCTTTCTGGGAGCTAAGCATTATCTTACATATTTTAGTTGCTTTCCAAGTTGCCTGCAGGTAAACCTTGTTTTCCTGAAATAATTATTACTCCAGATATAAAGAATGTACTTTGCAGTGATTTTACCATTTTAATCTAATGCTAGGGTAACAGTGCACTAAGCAATACTTAATCCCAGTTAAGTGCACTTTGGTCTTGATTACAGTAATGTTATCCATCAAAATAGCATGCAGTAGAATGCCATTAACATCTCTGATTTAAAGTTCTTTGAGGTGAACTGAACCAGTTAGAAAACTTCTAAGCTGCTTTTATTTATCATTACTGTTAGCAGGATTTCTGCTGAAAAATCTTCTGGTTTGGTTTTATTTTAGTTTGCTTGGGTTTTTTTAAAGTTATGCAGATTCTGTTCTGACTACCTGAGGATTCTGCGTATTTTGTATCAAATGCCCATGGTAGCTGCTCCCTTCTCACTCCCAGAAAAAGCTGTTTTGAAAAGTGTTGCAAGAACTTTGTGGAATGATAACAGTGTCTAGTTTAAGAAGAAAAGGTATAATGGAGGACCTATTTAATTACCCATTTTTGAAAGATAACGGCTTCTGAAGCAGGACAAATGGAGCTGACATGATAAAAAACTCAATAGAACAAATGATGACCAGATTTACTGATTCTTAGACACAGGTTTGGGACTAAGAATAATTAAAATTATATGCTTTGGGTTGGTTTGGTTGTTTTCTGTTAGCACACTTTTTTAGCAGGACTAAGTACCAAGTAAAGAGCGAGTTTCTAGCCCTTAGATAACAAGCAGATATTTGACTAGCCATGCTTCAGCGGTGGTTGGCAATCTTGCACCCGGACTAATGTACAGAAATACATTTTTTGTTACCTGAAACAATTTTTTGTTTCATGACTTTGCATTGCTGTTCTAAACAAAAGTTAACAAGGTTTTATGAAACTGTGCACAGAGTAGCTTCATTCTCCTTCTGCAATGATGTGTTTTTAATTCAGTGCTTCCAGATTTCTCAGGTAGTTGTGACAGTGTGCGCCAAAGAAATTTTCAGCGGGAGATGTAGCTTAATCATGAGTATCCAGGATTATTATATTTGCCTAACTCGCTAAACTCTAGGCTATTCAACTAAAGTCAAGCCAGGTAATATAAATAAGAAGAGCCCATACAGTGTATCTGAAGTGAAATACTTTGAAACTTAGTAGACATTATGCTAATGAACTTGGATGTAAACACAAAGCAGGAAGGAAAACTGAGAACTTTTCAATGTAAATGTAGACAAATCTGGATGGCATGCAGAGGAATCAGTTTAAGTTAGCCAGTGGGTGTGTGGGTATTGGATCTTTAATGAAGGATGACCTGTTTACTCAGCTGCTTGTTGCAGACTAAAGGACCTTTAAGTAGTGAGAAGACATTTATGTTCGTTCTTCAACAAGCCTCTCTTGTCTCATGTGTTCTAAAATATTTTGTTTCTAAACAAAGAAGGCTATCTTTAAAACTGGTTTGTTCTACAGATCTACAGTGAACTAAGCTTGTAGTTATGTAGGAGCTGGAAGGGACCAGGAATGGAAGACACAGACGAAAGCCTGGATTGGCATCTGATAAAAACAGAAGTAAAAATAGTTAAAAAATAGTAATATGAAATATTAGTGGAGACATAGTGAAGAAATCTTTAAATGAAGAGTGTTGGAGGTCTGGCTTATCACAGTCGGTAGGCTGGCTCCTTGTAAAAGATTGTGCAGATTTCTATCCATGTATTAGGACTCTAAAACTGCACTGATCTTGTTTCAGATTAGTATACCTGTGCTCTCGGTGACACTTTTGAAGAAAACCAAAACCGCCCTTCTTGTGCCAAATGCTCTGATCATAGCAACAGTCACAGATAGGGTAAGTACTGGTAAGGGGCGAAGCTACTGAATTTGGCCTGCTTTCTTTTACTTTTTTTCCCCCCTCCCTACTTACTGGCAGTAATATGAGGGATTTTTGAAAGTCCCAAGCGGCCACCTGGGACAGCAAAAGAAATTGGTCTCACGTGGGCGTTTAGACTTAGGACCCTGGAGGATCTGGTTTCTTAGGGGATGATTCTAGCTTCTTCTACCTCCACTCTTGTGCCAGGCAAGGACTATTTTTTTTTTCCCCCTCTTACTAACTCTTTGTGTTTTTTCTTTGGATCTGCAGTGAACAAACCTATGTAGAACTTGATGAGAAAGTAAGAAACAGAATCTCTGGTTGCCACCTTCTCTCTGTAATCTACCATTCCCCATTCTCCAACACTGCTGTGTAGTAACACTGGAGGAACTGAAACAGCTGGAAGTGCATGCACATAGGGTTATCTGTCTTGTTGGCAGCTCTGACAGGATTCTTTCATTTACTTGGGTCTCTTACCTGACCAGCAGTACCTTAGATGCACAAAATACTGTTGCTTACAGTGATACTCAGGAATAGTCATTGCATCAATCAGTAGAAAATGTGATTATCCCAAGCGTAGCTTTAGAACTAGACTATTTTCATTGCACAGATACTTTGTGAATGCAGGAAACTGTAAAAAAATAACTATGGGGTTTTTGGTGTTTGTTTGTTTTTTTCTTTTTTAAAGGGGTAGATAAAAGATCATATGCAAAGTCTTTTTAAGAAAAGAACAGATCTGGACTATGCTCTGGCTCCTGCAGCAGAACGTGGTAACTTTTATGTGCCTGTTCTTTGTTCCTTGTGATTAACCTCAGGTCATAGGCTTAGAAGGAGTGGAGGTTTTTACTGCTATATGAAGTTTTTGAAAGTAGTTACTTGATGAGCAAAACCACCTATCAGTTTTATTTAGATGCAGCTTCCTAAAAGGCCTTTTCTCAAACAGTTGTGGAACTTCTGTTTTCCAGTACATGTTTGTCTCCTTACTCTCCAGAGATACCACCTACAAGCTATTGAAATCTATCTGTGGACATCTTGAGGTAAGTATTAATGGGAGTGAAGACGGTATGTAGCTTTGTGTTCAGTATTACTGCTTTTCTTCTTTTAAATGGCAGGTAGTTTCTGAGTGTTCCTTGTTAACACTGCTGCTTTTTTCAGGATAGAAGCATGGGCAACAGTCCAAATCCCTCTTCTGCAGAAAACAGCTTCAGGGCTGATCGTCCTACAACTCTGTCCTTGGTAAATGGATTAGATGTTTGTTCTTATGTTGCATGGCATCTTTCATTGCAAGTATTACTTATAATGTCTGAAGAAGGGAAACTGAAGGAAATCATGACATCTGTTTCTAGAACTTCCATGAGTTTTTCAACATTAGGAAGCAGTGAGAATGATGAGCATAGGTGTAATTTGATCTGATCACATGCAGTATACATACAGAAATATGCTTTGTATATATTCCAAGGTCTGTATGCTCTCTTTAGCAGTCAGGTTTCACCACACCCTCTACTGAAAGTTGCTTCTTCCTCTGCCATGAACAGTTTTTGAAGTGTTTGTAGTTGCAGTCCTTCCTGAGCCTGTTCAGACATCTGAAAGAGCTGTATAGTCACATGTGACAACCAGAGTCTTAATTCTAGTAATGCCTGTCCAGTTTGTCTAACTTAACAGTCTTTCTTTTACATACAGACTTAAATCTCTTCACTTAAGTCAGGGGGTGAGGCTTGAATTCTGGTGATAATATAGGGCTTATTTTGCTAACTTGATCTTGATATCAGAGATTGTTCCTGGTTAAACAGTTTTAAATCTGTAATTGCTGGTTCAGTTTCTAGAGGGAGGTCAGAGGAAATAAGATTGTTTAGATTTAGAACAGGGATGAGCTTTCTTGTGACTTTCTCCCCATCAGGATTTCAATGAAGACTATTCTGATCTGGACGGAATAGTGCAGCAGCGGAGACAAGAGATGGAAGAGTCCAGCAGCACAGGCTCACAGACACCAGAGCTGGAATGCTTCCAAGGTGAATGGGATCATGGGGCCCCAAGAAAATGAGAATGGGTTATCTCTCAGTTTTGCTTCTGTAATCCCCTTCTGATGTGGAATCTACATTCTCCACAGTCCTGGAGAATGACATGGTTTTTAAGGTCTTCCTCAAAGCCACAATAACTGTGTTTCCATTATTATATCCCTTTGCAATCCAGACTCAGGCAATGACTTGGTCAGCAGTGGATCCGATTTATCACTACTGCCTCCAGTTGCTTATCCATGTACTATGTGCTCCCCACATCCCCCATTAGTTATACTAGTAGAGATACACATAGATGTTCCTGCTTTTAAAAAAAAGAAAAACAGACAAACAAAACCCCTTATTCTAAAGTAGTTCAAGTCACAGTTTACCTTCTTCTAATCTATACAAATAACATTCTGTACAGTGGTGGCTTTTGGTCATTAAAAAAGTTATTTTTGGCATGTGTTTTTGTGGGTTTGTTTTTTAAAACCCTCATTTTATTTTTTGCAGTTAAGACACATGAAGATACTGTTCAGAGTTGTTCTTTCTTAACTCTGCTGTTTGTAATCTCATATGCCTCAAGTTCTTCACCTAATTAGCAGGAATGTTGTGTAGAAACTCACTGCATATAAGTTCCTTAGTACAGCAGAACTTGTTTTATGTAGCACATGCTGAATGTTACTAGCAAAACTTAGGGTATTATTCTGCTGTACCATTAATATATATTAACATATTAATGTGTTGTTATGCTGTTATTACTCTGGGTTCCATTTTGACTTTTAAATGAAACACTATCATTTTTTTAATAGCAGTTTTCTGTCATGCTATTTTTAATAAACTTTTTTTTTGCTATGTGTCTTTTTTCAGTGGTATGATTTGGGGCTATTCGCGTTCATCTTTGGTATTTACTCTGTGTTTTTGTTTGGTGGTGTTTGTGAAGCAGTAATTAAATTGTGGTGTCATCACTTGCCACATGAATGCTCTGAATAATGATTTAACTTGCTGTCTGTCTTCCTTATGGCTAATAACTACTTCAAACCTTTCCATTTTCCTTTTCCACAAGTAAAAAACCAATATCCAGCTAAAGAATCACCCTAGGAAAAAGAGTGGCAGGGTGGGGGAGAGCACATCTGTCACTTGTGATTCTGTTTCTTGTGCATCATTAGAGCAGTCCAGGGTGTGTAAGTAAAGCATGAACAAAACTGAGAGTGTCTGGATTTTCCTGTCCCATCTCTTTCAAGACATCATCTGCATTTAAAAAAGTCGGGAAAGGGAGCTATAATCTCCTTTTTTAAAGTAACAATGCAGTATCTCCATCTGGTGTTGCTTTGGAATTGTTACTTTAGCATATTCAGTCCTTTTCAGAGGTTACTTTTGTGTCTGTATAATCTTCTGAGTGGGAATTCAGTGACAACCTTCAAAGTTTGCACAGCTTGCCATCTTTCAAAGGGTCTGGAAATGTAAATGCAGTATATATTGTCCTCTTCCAGTTCAGGTGCTTCTTTATATTTTGTGATGATGTGGAATTACTATGTAAACTGTTTTAAGGCTACTAAACCAACTGCTGCTTTCTATCCCAAGTCCAGAAATGCACCTTTTAAAATCCTCCTCTTCCCCTACACTTGACTAATTTAAGCTACCAACAGTTTCCATTCACTTCATATTTCAGCTTTATTAAAAATCTTGCTTTTCACAGATTATCATGTTCTTGAGACACAGACTCACTTGAAAGTTTCCAAGACTGAGGCAAAGTCTGTCCGTTCAGATGCACACAGTAAACGTGGACCTGATGGAAAAGCCCAAAGCAGTCCTCGAAATGGTAAGGAGTCAAGGAAAGATCTTCAGCTGGAGTTAGTCAAGATATTTGCATAGTTATGTCAGTTCACATAATTTGGAAGATCTTTCTTGTTTATCCCTCTATTTATATTATCTGTTGCATGCTTCAAAACATGGTTTGTGTGCTGTGGTCTGCTTTGATCAAAGTAACACTTGGTTCATTTACTCACAGGCCATTCCGAAGCCTTCAGGTTCTTTCACAAAGTGAAGTCCCAGAAGCTCTTGTCTCTGAACCACGTACTCATATTTTACGCAGTTCTGTAAGTTAGCAATTAATACCAAGATTGTCAAAATACTATTATTTTCTTATGTTTATATAGATTAATACAGTCTAAGCTTCACTTGAAAAAAGGAAATTATTGGGAATTTTGGCCTTTATACTTTTCAGAAGCAGAAATGCTGGGCAGGCTTACTTAACGGGTCTTTTACTTTTAAAAGCAAAGGGTCTTTTGGTTCCAGAAATGTTAAGAGTTTAACTACCTGCAAGTTCATTTTACATGTCACATAGCAAAGCCATACTCAAGGCTAAGATTTTTCTAACTGTTTGAATGCCGCTGATGTGTTTCTAAGAATAATACCTTTATTATTCAACATATACAAGTAACAATTTAAATGTCTTTCAACATTAAATTTGTCAGGTACCTCTAAAGTTTCCATTAACTGATGTGCCCTATTTTTCCCTCTTACAGTGTTTGTGTATTAATATTTTCTACCTTCTACATGAGATATAAAATCAGTGTCCTGGAGGAACGTCTTATTTCCATCACATCCTTTGATTCACATCTTAAGGAGTAAGACACACTGTAAAATGTTGGGGTTTTAAAATCTTATCCAGTATCTGTCATGTTCATCTGTTTTCTTCAGAAACTGCTGTGATACTGCAGTGCCCTTGTGATACTTTAGTGTCCTGTAGTTCTTGTATCTGTACTTGCCTCATCTCACAGCTTTCTGTTTAGGACTTTTAGTACAAATGTGATAGATCATGGTGTACTACTGCCCTGAGAATGTTTCAGATAGTTGTAACTTCAGTGTAAACTGCTAAAGTGAGTAGTTCCTTTCCAGAGCAATGATTCTGTGGAAAAGGTGTAACTTTGTCTTCAGTCTTAATGTCACTTGATTAGCCTAAGATGACAGAAGGTACTTCATAATCTTTGGGCTAACACATCTGACTTGCTTGTATAATATTTTCTAAAGCTTTGAGCTGCCTATGTTCTCTTTAAGAACTGATATCCCGTCTTCCTAAAATAAAAAAAAAACCAGCACCCCACACCACCAAACGAAACCAAAATAAAAAAAAATCCAAACACACCAAGGAAAGGTTCTTTGTGTATTTGAAGAAGAAATAGGGAAAGGGGTCATAGTTCCACAGATAGTTCCATTCTGTAGCTAGAGTCATGGATGTCGTCTGCCTGTGTATATTTTTTTTTTTTTTTTTAATCTCCATGTTGCATGGATAGGAAATACGCAAGCATCAAATGGAGATGCGGCAGTGCAGGGTTATACACCACAGCAGTATGCCACTGTAAGTGGCATCAGCTTCCTGCTCCTGTCTTAGCAGGAAGCACAGAAGGCAGTTAACTGCATACTGCTGAGAATACTAATCACTTTATTCAGCATTAAATTTTGCAATAACTCTTCGCCTCTTCTCGTAATTGATTTTTTTTCCTGAGATGGTCTGTAAAACATGGCTTCAAAAGTCATTTGTATGTCTCAGTGCGAAACCTGCAGCCATATGCAGCATGAGAGGGAATGCTGACAGCTGGAGAAGCACTAGCTGGAAAACAGAGTGGGGAGATAAAATTCAAGACAGCTGTACCAAGGCTGGCTGGAATTGTCCACAGAGTGTTTCAAACCTGTTCAAAGCTCTTGAATAAGTGTGCCTGTTAATTCAGCTTCCGTTGACCTATCCGTGACAAACAGGTCACTCTGACAACACACTTGTGGTCATGTTGAACAATGACTGCTCTCAGCTGTGTTCTGTGGAAAGCAGTAGGACTTGTATGCATTTGTTATGCATGCAGAGATAGGTTCTTGATAAAAAAGGAATAGGATGGAAATGGTTCTAATCTTAAACAGGCTTGCATTTATATTTTACCAATAATGCAAGGAGAGAGGCAAACTACCTCTAATACTAGGCAATGTCAAAAGCCTTTTTCCCACTTTTGGCATGTTTTTGTTAGCAAGACGCTGTGTCCCTCTTCTGAAGTACTCTTAGATGAGAAAGTTCTGTTGCTCTGATTCTAGGATGAGATACAGGATCTAATGTGTACTTCTACACTGTCAAGGGGTTGTTTTTTTTTATTTCCGCCAAGTCACAGGACATGGAACTTGCACAGCTTTTCAACTTAATTCCAGTGGAAATAGCTATAAAGTTTTCCATCCAAACTGTTGGAGAATGAGACCACATAAAGAGAATGTAGTCAGTAGTGCAGAAGTGACTTAGGCCTTTTTTTCTGTAAACAAGTACAGTTCATAATGTTGCCACTGTATTCCCATCTACATCTACAGTTCTGTTTTCCTCTTTTTTCACTTCTGTCACACTTCTTCATTCTGTTTGACAGACATCCAGTGCGCCAAGGTTTGGGATCTCATCTGCAAATTAATGCTGATGCCCTTTGTGATGAATTAACTGCTAATCTTATAAAATTGGAAAAGGTAACTTCCTGTGTTATAATGCAAGTGCTGATGCACTAATCAGGTTCTTACTGAATTTCCTTAGTCTGTTGTTTTGAAAAGTGCCAAGTTATTCCCGTATTTGATACCAGAAGCTAGCATGTTTTCCTAGACAAAGGATTGTTTTTTGGACTGTAAATTAGCCAGAGTACAAGCATTGGTATGTGTAAATGTTTTGCCTTGAGCTGAGGCTTACAGCCAGGAATACTAATAAACTGGACACTTCAGGGGTGATTATTGCACATAATGATCTCAATTTTTTTTGTCCATGAACGCTAAAGATTCTGAACTTAACCTTTATTACTGTTTGGACTTTTCTGTCTGGGGCTTTTGTTTGAATTTTGGTTTTTTGATTAAGAAAAACAATGCAGACTTTCTATATGTAATCAGCCACCTCATATGAAGTGGCTGGAATCCTGTCTGTTTCACTAACACAAATGCTGCTGCACCAGTTGTGTAATTCCCTATACCTGAACTTTACTTTTTACCATTCTCTAATTGCAAAACTAAATGTGCTTTCCAACTTAAATTGGAAATCTATGCAAAACAAGAGTGGGTGTGCAGACCTTATTTCCGCTTTAGGTGTTGTGGTGGGTTGGTCTTGGCCAGCAGTTAGACACTCACCCAGCCGCTGCTCACTCACCTCCTCCTCCTCCTAGCAGGGCAGGGGGAGAAAATAGCATGAGAAAGCTTGTAGGTCAAGATAAAGGTGGGAAGATTGCTTACTAGTTACCATTGCAGGCAGAACAGGCTCAACTTGGGGAAAATCAATTTAATATAATGCCAGTTAAATTAGATTTGGGTAGAGAGAAACAAGGACAAATGATAGAACAACACTTTTCCTCCCCCCTGTCCCAGGCTTAATGCTGCTTCTGACTACTCACCCTTATCTCTGCCCCTCAAGTGGGGCTGGTGGGGGATTACAGTCAGTACATAACATTTTTCTCTCTGTTGCTCCTTTCTTCCCCCATTTTCCCCTTGGTGCAGCATGGGCTCCTCCAAGGGCTCCAGTTCTTTAGGAAATAACTGCCTGCTCTGGCGTGGGTTTACCATGGGCTACAGCATAGACATCTTCTCTGCCGTGGAGCACATACTTACCCTCCTCCTTCTCAGACCTTAGTGTTCCTTCTGCTGTTTCTCACTCTCCTCCTTTCTCTCTTTGGTAGTTTTTCCCCTTTTTTAAATACATTTCCCAGAGGCTCCACCACCATCTTGGCTGAGGGGCTCAGCTATGCCCTGCAGTGGGTCCATGGGAGGCTGCTGGCAAGGCCATGTTCAGCACAGGGCAGCCCCTGACTGCTCCTGCCCACAAACCTTGACAGCTGCATCCAGTACAGGTGTATGCAATGTTATGTGTTGGGAACACACACTGGCCAAACATGAAAAAAGTATTAGTGGAGCAAAACCAAAAGTTACTTGAATTCCTGTGTGCTTAAGTCATGTGGGATATTTTTGCCTCTGCTTCTAAAACTGAGTGCATGCCAAGGTCTTTGAACACCTTTTTTCCCAAACCACGTTTCTCAAATAGCATGAAGCTAGGATTATATTAATATCACTGTTTGCCTGTGTGAGATAGGTTTTACAGAGGCTGCCAGAAAGAGGTATCACAGCCACCCCTTTGGCTGTGGAAGTCTAGAGTAATGCTAGCATAACCTCTCTGTATGCTCTGGATAATAACAATATGAATACAAGGGGAAAATGCTTACCAGATGATCACCACATACAATCTTTATCCAAATTAGGTTACTGATAAGGCTTAAGAGGTTACTGTTTTCCAGCTGTCTGGGACAGGCTGGCAAGATGGTTCATGGGAGACCTCACTTCCTTTCAGTGGGAAACCAACCAGCCAGCAGCCCTTTGCAGCAGGGCTAGGCACTTTCCAACTCCCTTATATAGTCTGTGCTTGGACACACAGTAAAAGGCAGCTGGATGGTCAGGTCATTCAGCTATTCTCAGAGAAGTGACCCTCCATCCTGAATTAGAGTCTTAAGTCATGTGTTTTTTTCAGTTAGTGTCTACAGGATTGGACCCTTAAAGTCTTAACCTTGTATTTGCCAAATACTCAAGACACAATCAACTGCTGTGCATACAAGATAAATGAATATTGCCTGTAGCTGCATAGTGCCACATCCTGGTACTCTCTAATCTAGATGAGCGGTGGTTAGAACAGGATCTTTGATCGTACTCTTGTACTGCAAAACTGGTAGAAACCTAATAGCTTTATGTTCCCTGAGCAGAGTTACTGCAGTTGCTTAACTGTTTCATATGCCTTAGTGAAAAGTGCTAGTAATTGCTTGCAGCTGGCTTCAGCAGCAAACATAGCATAAAAGTTCCAGTGTAACTTGTCGTCTCTCCCCTCGCTTCCTGTGCGACTGCAGCATTGTAAACTAGAGCACAGAAATTATCTAGGTTAAAAGTTAAAAATTACTCTCCAGTTAAAAAATGTTCAGTGCAAGCATATGTGGCAATTACTTTTGTTATTTTTTACAAGCTCTACTTCATACTTGGAGCTGAGAAATTACCATGGTTTAGCAGAATTTTGCTTTGACATTTAAGTGTATTTACTAGGTTGATAGGCATGGTGCATTTTAACAGAGGATAAAGTGTTAAATTGGGGGAGGGAAAACATGGCCTAATGTTACTTGTTCCCTTGTTCTAAGGTAGGTTGTTAAAAGGAAATTCCTGTGGATGCATTAAGTGACTCATAAAATTAGGTGCTTCCTACTGTTTTTCTTTCCCCAAAATGTCCCTCTTGGAAAAAGGTGTGCATCTGGGCTAGAAATCGTGAGGCAGGATTAAATGGTATCTTTGAACAGAAAGTACAGTGGATCCTCAAAGCCTGAAAGTAGCTGTGATCAAACCTTCTGTAGCCAGTGACTGCTAGTTACTAGGATACAGAAAGCACGTGTCCCAGGGGATGTGACCCACTATATTCCCCCCTGTCTGCTTTTAAGGACAAGGAGATGAAGGGTAGATAAACAGGCTATGTAAAATAGGTCTGCACAAATCATCCTTGAGGATGCAACTGGCTGGCATCGCCTTAAGTGTAACTGAGAGAAGATAACCCACAATCAGACACAAAATCTGGCAAATGGGACATGTCTGCTAATGGTTAGAAGACCTTATTTTGCTGTGCACACATCATAGCTGGCTGTATAGCTGAAGCTGTTAAAAAACTATTTGAATTATCCACTTAAACCTAAGAGCTGCAACTTTGAAATTTGAGGCTTTTATTGGGTTTTGATCAAGTTCAAAATAATTGGGTTACTTGTCCCTTTTTTTCCAGCTCTTACTTTTTTCTATCATATTTTCTCATACCTAATGAAGGAGAGAATCTATAGGAGGAAATTGCAGGAGATACTCATAATATGAAAGCTAAGTGTGCTGCTGGTTGATCATATCTAGACGTTTCATTTGACTCTAGGGCAGGAAATGTTTAACATGAATACCACTGGTGTGAATAGTTGTGACACAGAGTATATGGAAGGGTATGTCTTGATTGGTTTTTTTTTTAAATGCAGTATAACACTTCCTGCTTCCCAATTATTTTTCTCTCTTTTTTTTTCTAAGATACAGAACAACTTACAAAAACTACTTGAAGAGGGTGAATGAAACATTGATGTTCTTGGAGTGCTTCAGACCTCATTCTTCTCTCTTGACAAACAGTTCCAAAGGAGCTCTGCTGGTCAGAGTTCAAGCTTCTTTATTTTCAGTCCAAGCCAAGCTTAAACTACTGTAAAGCTCATGTTATAATGCAGAAAGTCAGTTTATTCTTGAGCATGTATCTGTGTTTTGAAAACATACATGTTTTGATTGACATGTATCAATGTTTTGAAAATGAGGGGATTTTTCCATCTCTATTGTGTGTGAATTAATGGATTTTATAGCTTGCTTGATTCTAGACTTGCTTACACCAGTGCAAACCTGGTGCGGTCCCTTTTACCTCAGCATTTGCTTTCTGCCTATTCTCATAGAAGTGTAAATGGGAAGAATTTCAGTCATGAATCATGTGCTGAAGTGTTGTGTGAATGAGCTGGTTTCTGTCTCAGCTATGGTTACGGATTGGTGCTGTGCTCTTCATTTTTACTTCTTTGTGCCCTGGCATCCCAAAGATCAGAAAACAGACACCTAGATTTGGCTGTATGAAGCTCTGAATGTGTGAGGTGTGCTTAGTCCTCAGGTGCTGTAAAAATGCTCAATTCCACTTTGTGGTATTGCATCACCACTGAGAGGGTAAGGTCTGTTTCTGCTGGGCATTCAATTTCCATTGAAGTCAAGCTTGAAATATGTATGGACTTGCCAACTTACAATCAAGTTGCTTACAAATAGCAGTATGGGTGTGACATATCTGCACAACTTAGAAAAACTGCTAATTTTTTTGTCCACTCATATGGTCTCTGTCCATTAAGTTAATTGGTGTGAAGATCCTCAATCAGTTTTCCTTGGAGTTGAATGGGCTTTTGATCGACTGAGCAAGTGCAATTTATGTTCCAGTTGATGGAAATGTAGTCTTGGTATGTGACTGCAGGGACTGGATATTTCCACATAATAGGAACTGGCAAATTAATGATGCAGCAATACAAACAATCAGTAGAGTGAATGAAAAAGTGGACACCTGCTTTGTTACATCATACTTTTTTTTTTTCCATAGTGCCTAAGATGGGATAACTGGGGATTTTAGCTTCTGATTCACCAAGCAGGCTGTTTAGTTTTTAAAAAACAATATTTAGGATAATAACAACTAGTATCTGTAAAGTAACAGTATTGTTCATGATATGCTATGCATTTTGTAACCATTTCTGTGAAATGTACCTACTTTGTTTAAATAAACTTTTTTAAAACAAGCGACTCGGTACTATAATTTGGATCAACTCAGTTCCATCCATCAGTTTTAGTCAAACATGATACTCACGATCATGAGGCTCATACTCATGGTATGAACTTTGTGCAAACCCCAGTGCCCAACACCAAGGGTTCAGAACTCTACCCTGCTGATGTGCTTCCTCTTACTCAGCTGCACTCAAGGTCTTCCCAGACTGCAGTGACAGAACAGTAGGAGCAAATTTGACACCTAGAGTTTTGAGGAAATTTTAATAGTTTTCTTAAGGGATTTGTCCTTGAAGGATGTTGGATGAGTAGTAGACAGCTTAGAGAGCCCTTTCTGCTCTCTAATGTGCCTGCCTGGCTCAAGATACCATCTGAGCATGGTCTGTCAGAAATGTGTGAGATTTGCCTGTTCTCCATATTGCAGTCTCTGCCTTTCCTTAGCTGTCATGAGATTATTGGAAAACCTAGTTTCACAAGAAAACTATGGAAATAAGTTGATTGTTTTCTTCTTTTTGCATCTTTTTTCCTATTCTTCCACAGTTACACAGCTTATGCAACGTTTTGGACTCTGACATCATTGTTTCCCTTCTCTACTTCCCTCCCTTTAATTCTGTATCAGTACCAGAAGTCTGTAGTTCTGTTTATGGTTTAAAAATTGATGCCACAAGTCACCTTTATCAAAGGAACTTCAAGGAAAATTGATTATATCCAGCGGCTGAACTGTGTTAGCCTGTCACTCTTGTTACATCAACAAGGATATGCTTTGCTATAGGAAAAGAAGGGGGGAGAGAGAATATTTGTTATGTGTCTTATGTAAAGCAGGCAGGCTAACCCGTTATCATTAGCCATAAGCGAACAAAATAATTACCAGAGTGAATGAGTAATCAGAGGTGGATGGTGCCCTTTAGCCCCTTCAGGCAGCATGCTAGAGTGGGCAAGTCTTGACAAAGGTGTAACAGTATTTCAAATGGAGGAGAAACAAGTTACACACCAAAGAAAGAACTGGTGCTTAGTGCTTGTGACTCTCTGGTCCCATCAGCTCAGTGATGCAATTCGGTCACCTCTTCTCTGCTCTTCTGTTGGTGCCCTCACTCCTTTTCCTAGAGGGAGGAGGAGGATGTCATGCTGTTCAGAAGTCAGTGCATAGTTGGGCAATGTGTAGTACTGCAGTACTTCCAAACCGGGAGACAGAGCCCACGTAAGACCCTGTGGGGACAAAGTTTAGAAGTGTCAGTGGAGTGGTTTCAATCCTGTGATTCAATCTTGTGACTGAAGAGGAGGGGTTTGCCCCAGTCCTGTTTGGGAGGGAAGTACCAACTGTCTTGGACTGAGGGGTATCACATTTTTGATACTGTTGGTGTGAAGGATGCAGCTAGCACTCTAAAAAGGGGAAATAAAAAGTCCCCTCTCAGCAGAACATGAAAGGTGGTAACTCCCATTAGCATCTGCAGAAAGGACAAACAGTTTTCTGTGTGCTTGAATTTAATACTATCACTACTATCACTGCTTTCACCTGAAACTTCATGCAGGTATATAGTAATGCTCTCTGCTTCCTGCTGTGCCTGCACTTTTATTTCCAAGTTTCCACCTAATAGTCAGCTGGCAAATGCCAAATAAATCTCCAGGTTGCTGTTATCCAGGCCTTTGCAGGCTATATTGCTCAGCTGGTTCAGCTGCAGCTGCTAGTGAGGTGTTACTCACAAGAACGTAGTAGATTTTGCATTTACAGAGCAGGTGTGATGTGCAATAAAGATCATGGAAAAGTTAGCTATTTAGGCAGAAAACTGAACAAACAGTTAAACTGAGCAAACAGTTCCTTTTGTGCTCAGTGCCTGTGTGCTTCTGTAAACAGCAGAGGAATAATGTTTGAAAGGATTTTGCCAGCACCTGCTTTCAGTTTGCCTGGTGAGACTATATCTGAGTCTGACATGCAAATTTTCTCAAGTGGGAAAATTGGCTAATCTCATTTGATACTGTTAGGTTTGTGGTTTGAATGCAATGGAGGTTTTTGCTAAACATGATTGCAGGTAATGAGGCTTTACAAAAGATGGGGTTTTTTGCTTTCTTGGGTTATAAAATCAGTGTAATACAATTTTATAATTGTAGAGCTTCATGATAGCCTGCTGTTCAGTGAACAGCCACACCAAAATATATGCCAGTAATTTTCATTTAATTGTCTCTTAAGTTATTCCATTTATCAGCAGCCTTCCTGGATTTTTAGTAAAAAATCTGTCAAATGCATATAATAAAACAATGTACACTGTGTGCACTAACTCAGCAGCACTTACGAGTTTATTCCCTGCGCTTAATACAATGTTATGATGCCTGTAACTGTTCCTGTCCAAAATATAGGCATTTCACTGATACATACATAGTTATTTTTTAAACCTTCTAGTTTTCCTTCTGGTGGCTTCTCCTGATCCTCAAATTTCCATTTAGTCAAACTGGCCACCGATACTGTGCCTACTCAAATTAAATCTAAAATTATTTAGGTGACTAGGTCTACATCCTTATGGCACTGTAGTTAGCAGCCCTTGTCTACACCTGCTATTGGTAGGATCCTCAAAGAGGATGATCCCAAGGAACTGATTAGAAAAGTGCTCTGAGAGGATACCCACAGGGTTGGTATAATGATCAGAAACTTTTGCCCTTCTGTAGCTGGTATCGCTATTACAATTTACAAACAAGTGCTCAGGCACTTTCACAGCAAGCAGACTGAGAAGGAAAGCAAGGCAATTGCATTTTCGCAAAACCTTCCCCAAGCTTGTGCTTCCGATACAAAAAGTATAAGATTGTTCCAGATATCCCCCTACTGATGTTACAAATGCTTTACATGAATCACTTTACCTTTTTTTGCCCCAATGAGCAATATTTGTGCCAAAAATCTTCCCTCTCCTGGAAGGTCCAGACACCTTTCAAAGAGTGTAACTATTGGTGGAAGGAATAACACCCTGAACTGGATGTCTGTTTACTAAGTAGACATCTGTGCCAAAAAACTTGGAAGTTAGCTCCTTGAAGAGAGTGTCCCAGAAATTATTGCCCTCCATATACATTTCATACTGCCTAGGCTTGCTAGCTGCCAGCCTCTGTAAATTCAGTCTAGATAGCTCTTTCCCCGCCCCCTTTTTTTTTTTCCTGTTGTCCATTGTGCGTGGAGCCTGTGCCAATGTATTTTACTGTGTATGCGACATTCCTGCCGTGTCAATTTCTTTACTGAGTTCATTTGGATACTGCTTAAAAGCTCATTTTGTTCTTAGAGTTGAAAAGGTATCTTTTCCCAGGCTTTACATAACAAACAGCAAGCTCATGTCTGGAGCTGTGACCTTCTATATTAAGCTTCATAACAAGGATTCATTAGTCTTTGGCAATGCAGGTAGTTCGGACTATACAATAAAGGCCCCTTCAACTGCTGCTCTCACTTAATGGTATTGATAAGGTAATTTTCCACTGAGTAGGCATTTTAGCAGCGCTTAGCAGGAGATTAAAGGAAAATCATTCCAATGTGCTGTCAGGTACAAAATTAAAAAACAGCTCTTTGCACTATCTACAGATAGATAGATAAGAGCTCCTTCAAGAAGAAAAGGTAATGAGTAACTTAATTATAACCTTACATGCTGGACCTGGCATGCAGGACAAAATATAGCTCTGATTCCTTGTTATCGTGGCAATATACACACGTGGCTGCATTCTGGAACAGGGGCAAAGTGAGAAGAAAGGTAGCTAGCACTAACAGCTGTTTCCACAATGTATGTAATGAACCACGAACCTTCTCTCACAGATGAGTCATGTGAAAAATAAATGCTTTATGACACTGGTTTATGACGCTAGTGTGAAGAGATGTCCTTCTGTTTTTCCCCAAAACAGTTCTAAGCAATGACACTAATACCACACATTAAAAAAAAAAAAATCTACGTTAGCTGATTTGGAAATGGTCAGCCTTCTAAAGACTCTGATCAGTAGTAGTGGCTATAAGGAAGATGGTTGTTGAGCTGAAAATCTTAAACTTCTTGTGGGAACACATCTTCCACACATGTCTTCCAAGTCCCTTCTACATTTCTGGTTCTGAAATCACACTTTGACTATCATAATAACTCCTGCCATGAAAAGAAGTGATGGTTTGAAGTCTAACAACTAATGAAAGCGCAAGGATAAGGACTAAAGATACATGGGTGCTCAAAGCTGGCTGTTGAGAACTCCCATACTGAGTTACTCCCTCCTTCTACTTATAGCATATCCTCTGCCTCCATTTCCCTTCTTGTGCTTCCAGGTGTAACCTGGATCCAAAAGTTGATCTGCTAAATAGAAACCCATCTAAAAATAGTTAATCTTCCACCAGAGATATGAAGAGGAGTCTGTAAAATAGCCCAGTATCAAAGACGAACCTGTTGAACAATGCCTGGAATAATAATATTTCAGGAGTTTTGCTGACATTACTGGTTTTTCCCCTCTATTTTTTTCTGTGATTTTATTCCATACAAAGTGAAACAATATTGGAAACTGCAAGAATATTCTGAGGCAATGTCTCTGTACACCTGCCTTGTACCTCTGTGCTTCCCCAAGGAGCCATGGGCACAGATGTAAGAGATGGATCAAATGTGTCAGTCGCTATAACTTAGGCTTTCACACAACTCTGGTTGCACTCCTCAGCTGTAAGCATCAGAGAAAACTCTTAATATATGACAATGGAGGATTATCAAAGAAGAATTTATTTGTCCTGTTTTTTTTGTGGTTTTTTGGTTTGTGTTCCCTTAGGAAGCGGATGGAATTACCTAGCACAATGAGACCTATATTGCTATTTCTAACCTATGGAAATCAGATTTTTTTTTAAAGCCTTTAATGTTAACGTTGGAAGTATGTCTGACATAGCAAGTATGCTTCAGGATAAGATGGACTGTAAGATAAGTTCAATATTCATTTTTGTCCTACAAAAGCAAGGTTATATGCTGACATACTTCATTGGATTTTTTCCTCCTTGTTTTGTATAGTGCAATTAGTCTCCAGGGACCAACACCAAAACCAGAAATCATCTTTGTCATCTCTTACCTTCTTTGCTTACCAGTTTTATTTTGCCACTCACTTCTTTTTCATGAATCAGCTCTGCTCTGCTGTAAGAAGCAGAGCCATCAAATCCTGGGTCTGTTTTAATGTTTATAATAAGCCCTTTGAGTTAATACCATAAATTCCATTTATGTTTCTGCATTTGGTGAAAAAATGTGGTTCTTTTTGTGTTGGAGATATACAGTAACAACTGTACAGGTACAATACAGTGTTATTTTCAAAAGCTTTTCTTTCTGTCATTCTGAAACCTACCTTTTTTTTTCAGCTGTCAGACTGAGAGATCTTTAAACTAGTTTGATTTCCAGAGTGTGGGTATTTATTCTGATCTGAATTGATCCATTCTTTCTTTTACAATATGCAAGATGTACTGCAAAAACAGATGTATTCAAATTGCATTATAAAAACAGAGATATTAATGTCTAAATCATAGAACATGCTTTTTTTTTTTTCCTCTGAGAGCTTTTCCAACAAGTAAAAACTTGTCACAATACATCCCAAGCATGGATGAGTGAGTGTGTAACAGCTGTGCTGCTTTAGCCACTAAACTATTACTGTGTGGTGTCCTGGGCTATCTTAGAAGGGTTCTTGGGAGTCTGGACTTTGAAAGCTTGGAGTAGTACAGGATTTCCCCCACTGCCCGTTCCTGGCTCTGCCTGGGAAAGTGCCCTGTGCAGCAGAACAATTCTGTTCCTGTCGCTCCCAGGCAAAATCCTTCCATAATTTACCTTCACTGGGAAAAATTTTAAATCTCCGGGATATGGATATGTGCTTCTAGTGGATGGTCATCCCACACTGGTCTCATCAGGGAATGTGGAAGCCCTAGGAGGAGACAACTATTCCTCTTTACATTGAACTTGACACAAAAATTTCATAAACAAATAAACTTGCACACAGGCTAAGAACCACAGACTCATGACAGGAGACTGCAGCATTCTTATCAATCATACTGAGATGAATAGTGTAACATTAAGTGCTGCAAAAGCTTGCCATCATTGCAGAGTAATGAGGATGTGCAATTTGAGCAAATGAAACACAGATCTTTTATGCATTGAAATGAAGTCTTAATGTTTCCTCCAACATATTTGTCCTTGCATCTGTCATCAGTCTAGAACAAATTTTGGCAACCTTATTAAGAAAGTAGGTAGAAAATCTGCCACATCAAAAAGTAAATACTAGCAGCCTAGATTATCTAATCAATTTATGATCAAGAAATTATCCAAAGGACAAAAGTCTCTGTATTGTGATGGTCTTTATTTGGAGTCCCAGGGCATTTTCCCACTGCTTTGCATCACATACAATTGTATAACTCATATGATAATGCAGTTTAAGTGTGAATTGCAGCAGTGGTGTCATAGTTTAACCTCAGCCAGCAAGTAAGTCCCATGCAGCTGCCTACTCACTCCCTCCATGGTGGGATGGAGAAAAGAATCAAAAGAGTAGAAGTGAGAAAACTCGTGGGCTGAGATAAAGACCATTTGAGAGGTAAAGCAAAAGCCACGCATGCAAGCAAAGCAAAACAGGGAATTCACTCATCACACATCAGCAGGCAGGTGTTCAGTCAAAGCAGGGCTCCATCACGTGTAATGGTTACTTGGGAAGTCAAATGCCACCACTGCAAACACCCCCCCCTTCCTTCTTCTTCCCCCAGCTTTGTATGCTGAGCATGACATCATATGGTATGGGATATCCCCTTGGTCAGTTGTCCCAGCTGTGTCCCCTCCCAACTTCTTGTGCACCCCCAGCCTACTTGCTGGTGGGGTGGTGTGAGAAGCAGAAAAGGCCTTGACTCTGTGTAAGCACTGCTCAGCAGTAATGAAAACACCCCTGTTTTCGGGAATGTTTTCAACACTGTTTTCAACACAAATCCAAAACATAGCCACATACTAGCTACTATGAAGAAAAATAACTCTATCCCAGTCAAAACCAGCACAAGTGGGTGAGTGTGTACTGGCTCAGAGGTCTGAGCAAATGGTGGCTCCTGGCTCTGGGCACTGACATCCTTTTGGCAGCAGTGCAAATGGCAACACCTGAGAAGCAGCACTGTGCAAGTGCTGCCAAGGTGCTACTTTCAATATAAGTTTCTTGAGGAAAAAGAAAATAATTTTACTACCAAAATCTGGTTGGCCTAGTGAGGGCACAGTTCAGGAAGTGCTAATGAGCCAAAAAAAAGAAAATATCCATTCATACCTCTGTTGTAGGCTCAGTGGTGCTTCTTATTCCTCTAAGTCACATGCAATTGGCCTGTTTCTCTCCTAGGGCTGGTTGATGAGTAAGTTGCTCACATGGGATTTTATTGGCAATAGCATGTGTCATGAGCTAGGCCACAGGAGTGCAGGGCTTTTTTGAATAATGTACACTACCTGTCTTCCTGCCACCTCTCTAGCACTTAGAGTGAGCAATCCCTCACAAAACACTTGTGTGAAGGTACATTATTATTATTTATTGCACCACTCATAAAGTTGAGGAGATGGTGTCTTTCCTGAGATTAAAAATGAGTGTAAAGAAATCAGCATTGCCTGATCCTTAAGGGTTTACTCATACAGTGAAGTGCCCGAGTCACTTCAGACACATGCACATTTCCATCTTCTCTACCATTAATCACTTAAGTGAGGCAGACTGTGACAGTTGTCCAACTTGTCAGCAGTTGCTTTCATTAAAGACCAGTAGTACTGCCACACTACCATCACTCTGCTTCTTGGTCACATGCTGCTGCTTCCCATCCCCACCAGTACACCTGTGGTGCAGTGCCATCAGTATCCCTAATGTGCTTCCAGGAAAATCAGCTGGGGTTATTTTGTGCAAAGTCCAGAGTGCAAAGACATACTGAATGACCTCTGCTGCATCAGCTCTGTGAAATAGATCAGGGCATCCGAGTAACCAGTTTGTCAGAGGAAGGAGGAGATGGAAATGATGAGTGTCCACAGTAAAAACACATTTATCTACTGTGGATCAATGTCAGAGATGATGCTTTGTACATCTAATTCCCTTTTGGCAGCACTTACCTATATTTAAGAGCGAGCTTGGATAGAACCATCATACACATGCACATACCCCTGCTCATAAAAGAAAACAGTTACAATGAGATTTTGTGAGATTCCCTGGCCTGGCTCAGAGAAAACCTGCTGAACCAGGCAGCCAAAGGGTGTGGGACAGTGACTGATTCACTGCCAGACAGTACAGCAGGTCACAGAGAAAACAGCAGTATTCCAGATGGCAGCACAGGTCCTATGTGGGAACCAGGAGGATGAGGCAGCAGTTTAACCAAGATCCTGTTCATCCTCCAATTCAGTGCACAAGCCAAAATCTTGCTTTGTAGTGCTCTGGCCACATCTGTGTGAAGGAATGTGTATTCATATTGAAATCTCTGTGCTTTTACCTTGTAGTCACTGTGCTGGGCAACTGTAGAGCAATAATAACGTCTCTGGAAATCTCATAGATGGCAGCAGACCTCTCCCGGTGTGAGATGCTCATGGACCACTGTGAGCATGCATTGCTCTTACCCTTGGAAACGATACAGTCAGGCCAGCACGTTTGTGCTTCACGTAGCGAGGCCTTTGTTTGGTACCTCTGATGCCCAGCAACTAACTGACTGCTGATGTCTGGAGGACACGGGAGGAGGCCATGCTGGAGTGCTCACTTCCCAGCTCTGACTGCGGCTGTGGTGGGTGCAGGTTATCGCAGCAGGGCAGCTCAGGCTGCAAGGAAGGGCAGACAGCTTTTATCATCTCTTGGACAAGTAGAGCAGCAGAACAGTGTATTGCAGAAAAATACAGCTTCTCACACCCTCTCTCCTGGGGAAGAGCTGTGGAGGAAATGAAAGATGAACAACAAAGGTTCACAACAGAGATCAAGGAGAACTCGGTTTGTGTGTTGGGTGCACTCACTGTATTCATCTAATATTCATATAATACCTTCAGTCTTAATTAAGTGGCCTGGTAGAGACACATCTTCACTCCCAGCAAATATCATTCTGGAGTAATTATACAGAATTACACAGAGTTCAAACAGAAGCAGTGCTAAACCAGAATAATGAGAAAAGAAGAGCACAAGTATTTTCTACTCTGTTGCTTTCCTGAACCATAGGAAAGGTTGACTAATCTCACCTCACTGCTGAGGAATGAGAAGCTACATATTGACAAACTAGATAAACCATTAAAACAAATGTAAAGTCATAGAGATGCTACAGAAAATACATATTGGTCTGTAGGTACTTTGGGGGAAAAGGAATTGTTTCATCTTAGGTCATATCCGCTGTAATTCTATGACAGAACTCATTTTGATCTCTGGTGGGGAAATAATGAAAGACCATGATTTCCTGGTATTTTAACCCACATTGCAAAACAGGTTTTCTTAGCAGCTTAAATAGAGTTCAAATATGTTCTGATTATCTGAGGGCCATTGTAAACCAAGCAAACCACTCACTCTTTGCAAACCCAGCAGACTGAAATACCAATGTATTAACCCAGTTTCAAAAAAGCCCCAAAGGAACAAGCTAATACTCTAAGGAATGACTAACTTACAGTAATTAAGAAATTTTTGATTTGAAGAACTCATAAATAGTTGTGCAAAGTATGCTTCATATTTACTATTTCCTGTAGGAACAACACAACATGCAATAACACAGGCTAAGTACCCGTAAGGGTTAGTCTTTCTGTGAACTTTCAGTATTTATTGTTCAGAAAAAAGAAGAAGATGAACAGCCATAAGAGGAAATGATAAGATCATCATGCAAGCTAGAATATTTGGACAAATATTGGCTGACATAAATCTAACAAATATAGCAATTTGAAATGCATGTACTAATACATCAGAGCAGATTTTAAAAAAACATGGAACAGAGAGATTGGTGTGGGGTTTTTTAATTTTTTTTTTACACAGAACATGCTGAATGACATTGGGACAATCTTTACAGTAAAGAAAACATTAATAGAAACACAAACATCAAAACTAGAATGTTTCTTCTCAGATGCTTTCCTTTGTGCTGTTGATCCTTTTTTCCGTAATCACAATGGATAGTTTTGACAGCCTGTCTTACTGCCAGGTTCATGCTCCAATCAATGAACTCTTAACAGATTTGGAGGTTTAGGATGATATTGTTCCCTGGTGAATATGTCTGCCTATACTTTATCTGCCGTAATTGCAGCCTTATGTGTTAGCTTAAACTACATCTGGCTTCTTTCCCTGTGCTCCTCATTCAGTAATTCTCTTATCCTTTGTTCCTTTATACAATATTCAAAAACATGCTCTTTCAATCTATTCTATTTTGTGCACTCTACTTCACCTCCCATTTGCAATAGCCCGACCTTATCTTCCCCAGTATTCCCAAAGTAAAATCCAGCATCTAAAAGCCTGGTACTGGGTCCTCTCTCTGCTCTGCAATGATGTCTGTGTCTTTCACCCTGGCTTCACCACCTCCTTTGCCGATGGTTCTGAATTCCTCATCCTCACTTTCAAGGCCCTTCCTTTTTCCACGGCCAGTGACCAGTTTCTGCATTCCAACAGGTTCCCCTGCACAGCTATGGTGCTTGCCAGACTTTGCAGGGTGCCACTTCAGCATTAAATTGTCAGGGGAAAAAAAATAAATCAGTAACACAGCTAACCAAAAATATGGAAAGGAAAATAGCAAGCAAGACAGGGTTACAGCAGCCAGTTGGTTAAGCCTGCTTTGGAATAGCAATGCTTGACTCACCATTTTTAGATTTCCTACCTTGTGCTCCATCCCTGACTTTTTTCTTATTGCCATAAGTTTCTGTCCCCTTTGCTGTCATTCCATGATTCTACATACCTTCTCCTTCAGCTAAGATTCTCATTTATTTTTTTTCAAAGACTTAATACCATAGCAAAGCTTAGGAGACTAGTTTGACTTTCATCGTTATCGTGAAACATCACCTTAACCTTACTCTGCTATTTGTTCTGCCTTAAACCAAGACCATAAACCAGGTGCTGTTTGGCTCAAACTGAGAGGGGGAGGAATGTCTTTACTCTATACGGGGCAAACAGATACCCCTCATTTCTCAAACACTTAATCGTGAGCACAGCCATAAGTGAATACAGTCACATATTAGCTAGATAGAGGTTGATATTCTGGGGTTATATAACTATCCTTCATACTTCTAGTGATGAATCTGGTTTTTAAAAATACCAGCAATTTGGTAAAAAATATAGTTAGAAGAAATACAACTCAAAGAAGAGGTATGTGCTGCACTTCTTAGATACTTTTCAAATGCAGCTACCACATCGGACTGAGAGGTTTATATCGTTATATGTCAGTCTGAATCACAGGCCAATGAGTGAGTAGCCTCTTAAAATCCACAAAAGACACAATAAGTGCTCAGTAATAGTCTGCAGATTAAATAAATGCCTTAGGGGCAAGAAAAATGGTGTTTATCCTCTGTTATTCCTGTCTCTCATTTTTAAACTTGCATGCTGTCATTTCGTACCTCTGTAACACTCCCCTGAATAAGTGAGTGGGTGATGCTAACTTCACTACCACATCTAAAGAGGTTTGGGACACCTGTTAGGATAGTGCCAGGGAAGCAGGAAACATAACTACCAACTTCCAGCTTTCCAGGCTTTAGTATAATGAAAGGATGTGCCTTCCTCTGAAGTTGGGAGATCTAGTTTGCACTGTTTGTTTCCTTTAACCCCACCTTGAAATCAGGTTGCAGAAAAACAGAGCCGTAATGCTGGAGAACAGTAACATACTAGGTAAATTATGTATTAAACAATTTGTTCTTCCCTGGAGATGAGTACGCTATTATTTTTATCCTTTGGCTTTTGGAGTTAATGCTTTATATAACAACTGCACTAATCAACTTTTGCAGAATAAAGTATTTGATTACCAACTTGGAAGTGGTGTTCCCAGATGTTCCAGAATATGGAAGACATTCTGATGAAGAGGTTTGTGTTTTACACAGCTGGCTAGCAAACACAAAGGCTACTCAGCACAGGAGGGATTGCCGCTGTGCCACCCTTTGGCAGGCTTTAGCCTGAGCACCAGCGACACCGGGAGGACAACAGTGATTAAAAAAAAGGCTCTGCTACACCATATGGTGCAAGTCCCTGTCCCAAAATGCAGAAGCGTTTCCCTATTATCTGGAGAAAAGCAATGAGCTGTATGAAGAATCAACGCTAATAATTTAGCAGAAGAGATAGATCGTGAACAAGTATGTACCTTTGTACCAGGTACCTGCAGGCAACCATGTTCAAAATGAAAGGTTAGGCAAGACACTTTTCACTGCAAGAAGCACTTCAGTGGCAGCAGAGGCTTGCAAACAACTGAATGCAGTTAATCCATTAGTTTTCAAACACTAGGCATGTAGCAAATGACGGCATGTTTTGCTGATCAAGGAATACACATTTCAGAATAGCAAACAGAAGACATTAAAAAAGTTCTTGCTAAGCCATTGTTTTTACTTGATAATTTAGTTTTATGTGATTAAATCATTTTACCCATATATAAGCCTTAAAACTTTTTGTCCTTTTCCACACAGGAAAATGAATATACGCTTGTGCAATACATGCCTAACACATTGGTGCAGCATCGATGTGGCAAAGAATTCAGAAGACAATCCAGGCAAAGAGGTCTTCTGTAATTTACACTTCATTTTTTTACATAGCTCTTGTTGAGATTAATGCAGAGACTTGAATGGATTCGTGCAGTCTAATGAGTCTTTAATGCAGCAGCTACCAACAATTAAGAGTTCTGGCAGCCATGTGCTTTTGAACCCATCCAGCAACAACACACAGAACTGAATTATGTCAATACCATGATAAAACACGATATAATTAATATGAATGGGTTGATGATAAAACACGATATAATTAATATGAATGGGTTGATGATAAAACACGATACAATTAATATGAATGGGTTGATGATAAAACACGATACAATTAATATGAATGGGTTGATGATAAAACACGATACAATTAATATGAATGGGTTGATGATAAAACACGATACAATTAATATGAATGGGTTGATGATAAAACACGATACAATTAATATGAATGGGTTGGTCTGTTAGTACTGAAAGATAACAGTGAACACTTTCCCAGTTGTTTTAAATTCAGCTGCAGGGCAGCTACTTGCAAAAACCTAAGTTGAGACCTACTATTGATGAGTAGTATTCCTGGTTCCCCTGAAAACAGTTCCTCTGCTAACTGTTCTGTTAGGAACTGTGATAGGATGAAATAGAATGGAAGAGTAGCAGCCTGCAGATCACAGCCTGCAGGTTTGATTTTTCACCATTCATTTAAAAAGCAATTCCTCTGTTTATCATTAAAAATTACATTAGTAGAATTTGCACTTCAGTTAATAATATGACAAAAAGAAAGGAAGTTACTTGCAAGACTGTTCCCACCAAGGTCATTTCACAGTAAGCAATACCATGCTAACAAATGAATTATTGACCACGTGTCATTTAACACTTGTTATTCACTGGTGTTACACACTCAGTGGTAATTAAGTATATGCAACAGTGGAAGCTGCTGATAAAATTTGTGTTAAAACTCTTAAGTTTCATTATGTTGCACATACCAGTAGCTCCAAGACACATTTTATGAACTCTAAAACTGCTTTCCTTGGGTGAGATAACCCAATGACAGCCAGTGCAGTTCACAATCTCCTGAGTGGACTTTCCAAATTAAAGCAGAACTTGAGAAACAGAGTGTTTACAGTACCTTTAAAACCTCCCTAGTTGAATACTGCTTCATCATCATAACTGCTTATAGACACCTAAACCCTTGCCAAAACTTATTACAATTGGCAGCTGTCTTTAAAGGCACTCTCCCAAGAGCCACTCCACTGGAAGTCATTCAGCTAGTCAATTCACATAGGATTCTTCAACAGGTAACTAAAACAGAAAGGCAGAGAGAAGCAAATTGCAAAAATCATCTAAGGAGTTCAAAGCTGTCTGGGAAGCAGACAAAGCATTATGACTGCCTGCTGTAATGCCATACTAGCAGTCCAATGACAATGCAGATAACACAATCTTTGAAATAGTAATTCATATACTCAAATTTGTAATCTGCTTACAGAGACAGTCCATTATTTGCCTACATAAAGTGGATCTAATGCACTTATACAGAGGTAGTTACACAAGTATTTCAAACTGAGTCCTCTGACTACTCAAAAGTTTGTGTTGAAGGGATTGGTATATATCAAAACATCAAGTTAAACTTTAAAAATGTTTAGTGTGTCTGCTATACAGTCACTCTTGATTACATTGCTACATTTTTTCCCTTCATACTCATTTTCAGATACTGATCTTAAGACTAGTCAAACATCAGACCCACCATCCAATTTGAGTTCACATATATAAAGCCAGATGGCAGAGTTAATACCTCATTCCTGTAAATTAAGCCATTGGACTTGTGAAATTATTTATCCAAAAAGAGTAAAAAGGCCTTTAATTTCAAGAACAACAGATGTGACAAAGTGAGGCTATCCAAAAACTATTAATAAGCAGCAAGAAGAGGAAAGAGAGAAGTTCAATTTATTTTTCATTGTTGAGTTTTTCATAGTAACATTCAGTGCCACTGAAGTGTTAAAGGATACAGCTTCTGTAACTTGTGCTATTTTCAGAATAAGTTTGGAAATTGAATTGTTTCTTTGCCTTCTATCTGCAAATGATTTATCTGTCTGTTTCAGGGATTTTAGTTCTTTCTGTGTGCAAATACACAACATTACTTCATGAAATCTGTTCCTAGTTAAACAGCCAAGCACAAAGAACTATGGGAGAGAGTTCACCTTGCTGTAAGAGACTCAGTAGGAAAAAACTGGCTGCCTAATGTTGTTCTAGAGAGTGACACCCAAAATACTTCTATAATACAGATGTAAAATGCAAAACACTACGTATTTTAAAACTAGATATTAAGGTGAAAGATGACCAGCTAGCATTGTCATATATTGGACCTTTAACACATTGGATGTGTTGCTCTTACAACATCTTAGCATCAATCAAAAGCCAAACCAGTCCTAGAATCTGAGCCAAAATGAACAGCTCTGCCATGTTTAGAGACTGGGGAAATTTGGTACGTAAGATTGAGAGGAAAAGAGAGGAAAAGTCCTCCAAAAATGGTACATTAAAAGCTTCAGAAGTTACTCTGTGGAAAGCTAAAATCACTGTTGCAGCACCATGCCCTTTCTCATCCTGGATTCTGAGCAAGGATCAGAGCTGCTGATGGCTGTAGTCTTCACTGGCCACAAGAAACCCCCCACCTAAGGTAAACACACAAACAATTTGCCTTTCCCCCGCAAATTCCCTCAGGAAAAGTAATCCCTCCTAGCTGCGCCTCCAGCTCTTCAGCTGGTTTGCTTGTAGGATGGCACAAGAGCTGTGACAACCTGAATTGGCTGTGATTCCTTCTAGTGTTAAGAGGAGGTTCCAAGACACTGCAGTAGACCTTGGTCTTACCCTTTATCTCCCAACGTACAGGGTGAAAGTCTCCTTTCTGAAGGAGACATGAAAACTAAAGCAGTCCTTTTAGCCCAGTGATACTTCTCCCAGCTAGCAGCTCAGTGTGTGAAAATGGACAGTCAGCTGAACATTCCTGCTCCAGAACAATGAATAAAAAAAACTAAGAAGCCCAGGGTATCTCACAAAATGTACCTTTATTTATGCAATGAAAAATAGCCCTGTACTGCCCATCCCCTCCAGCACCAGTTATGTAAGGAAACTCAGCACATAGTTTGAAGCATAGCCCTACCACCTGAAAATATCAGTGAATGGTGGGGAGGCAGAGGATACAGACAATGTTGATACTGAAATATAGTGATAAGGCAACAGATTATCCACACCACCCAAATCCAAGTTTGTTAGTTTCAGTCACCTTCCCTTCTTCCCAAAGACCACATACTTCTCATTTGAAGACTGAAGTAGTCATTTCATACATTGAAAGTGAAGCAATTTTAGAGTAGCTGATTTTTTGACAGAATTAGTATCTGCTGCAGGTAAATTTCAGGTAATTAACTTTCTTCACCATGAGGCTTAGAAGGTGCTTGGTTCTGAAATGCTAGGAGAGTTCATGGCACGGTCATTCATAAGGCTGTTACTGAAACTTGATTCCTTGAGCCAAAGGTAAATTCTTGCTGTAGTTAATTGTACTGGAAGAGAAACAAGTATTTAGAGACCAGACTTTATCACTGAGACAGACTATGCAGTCCACTTGCTAAACACAAAGCTTCTGATTTCTGTCACATGTATACAAAAGACTTCTGTAAGCAGTTTGTCTATTTAAAGTTATGAACTGACTTTACTCTGGTTTTCAATATAGTAACTATGTAGAGGGAAAGACCACATTCCCCATTATCTCTTTCTTGATAGATCAAAGAGAACGTAAAGTATCATTCTCCATTTAATCTCTTAATAGGAGAACGTTCATACAGAAAAAATCAAGGTATAATTTCTCACATTCATAAGCCTTTGCATGGAAACCAAAGTTAGCACAGGTAAAGACTAGGGAGGCCAGCAGAGAGTGGGAATGGCCACCCACTACAGGCTGCCAGAAGATTTATGGATAGATACCAAATACGTAGCTAAATCAGCTGCCAGTGGCAACAGTGGCCCCCTTACTGTGCTTTTCACTTCATGTATTCCCTGTCAAGTTTCAGTAATTTAATTTTTAACCAAGTTTAAAATCAAGCAAGAGGAAAAAAAAAACACAGATTTTTTTATTTTTTCTTTTGAGGAAGTGAGTAAAGAAAGGTCTTTATCTAAGCCCTTCAAATCACCTTCTACTAGGAACACAGATGTAAATTCTTGCATGAAGAAAAGGCAGTTACACTCATACATGGCTATCTCACATTTAGCAAAGATAACCTCCTGTAGATAACCTCCTGTAGTCAAGGATTTATATGTTTTGAACTTTTGCAAGCTTATCCGTAATTTACATTTACTTGGAATTTAAAAAGTCTGTCTTACCAAGTAGACCGTCTCATATAAAGTTTCCATGAATCGCTTCCAGATTCTCTTCCCCCACCAGTGTGCTTTTCACCACCTGTAGTAAAAAGGTTATAATTGAGAACTTGAAATTTTTTTGGAGAATGGGAATCTAGACTAACTCCAGGAGGTGAGACATTTTATAAAAATTAATGGGAAAAACTACTCCTTTGCCTTTGTTCCATACCTGAAATAAATTATCAGAACACCACCACATAAAACTCACGCAGCTAGCTCTCTCCTCATGCTTGATCCAAAAAGTATCTGCCTGGAGTTGAAAGTTTTATCATGCTGGCACCAGAGGACCTTGTTTTAAAGATATTTTAACATGAGACAAGAGTACAAGAATGTGCTGGTTCTTGTACTGTTTAAATGGCAAGGTGAATCTTTCTTCTTCCCTCCCCCCACTTCCTTCACTATATACAAAAAAGAGAAATAAAGGCAAAAATGTATTTAAAGACTTTCTCACAAAGATATTTTATGCTGTAATTTTTATATACACATGCAAACAACAAAAATCATAGAATGGTTTGGGTTGGAAGGTACCTGAAAGATCATCTAGTTCCAAACCCCCTGCCATGGTGAGGGACACCTTCCACTAGATCAGGTTGCTCGAAGGCCCATCCAACCTGGCCTTGAACACTTCCAGGCAGGGGGCATCCACAGCCCCCCTGGGCAACCTGTACCAGTGTCTCGCCACCCACAGTAAAGAATTTCTTCCTTACATCTAATCTAAATCTACCCTCTTTCAGTTTAAAGCCATTACACCCCTTGTCCTATCACTACCCTCCCTGATAAAGAGTCCCTCCCCATCTTTCCTGTACCCCCTTTAAGTACTGGAAGGCCACTGTAAGGTCTCCCTGGAGCCTTCTCTTCTCCAGGTTGAACAACCCCAACTCTCTCAGCCTGTCCTCATAAGGGAGGTGCTTCAGCCCCTGATCATCTTCATGGCCCTCCTCTGGACCCACTCGAGCAGGTCCATGTCCTTCTTACGCTGGGGGCTCAGAGCTGGATGCAGTACTCCAGATGGGGTGTCACAAGAGCGGAGTAGAGGGGGAGAATCACCTCTCTCAACCTGCTGGCCACACTTCTCTTGCTGATGCCCAGGGTACAGTTGGCTTTCTGGGCTGCAAGTGCACATTGCTAGCTCATAGTCATTTTTCCATCCACTAATACCCCCAAGTCCTTCTCTGCAGGACTGTTCTCAATCCACTCATTGCCCAGCCTGTATTTGTGCTTGGGATTGCTCAAGACCGTTTTAATTAAAACCGTTTTAAATAGTTTTCTACTCAGCCACATCTCTAAACACAGTCAGAACATAATTCTGAGTTACGTTCCCTTGATGGGAGGGGGAAAAATGATACATGGAATATTTAAAAACCAAATACAGATATTTTTAAAAGCTGAAATTCAACTACCTCTGGTCAATTTCTGTCTTCTGTTAAAGCAGTATAATTCAAAATTAACTTCACTGATTTCTTCAATTTTGTCATTTAAATGGACTGATTAGAATCTTGAAAAATAACATAAGACCTAAATTATACTAGTTTTACAGTGGTAATGCTTTATTCTCTTCCAGAGTCATTAGAAAAAGAAAGTCTCCCCAGCTTCAAAAAAAATGAAGCCTGAGAAATAATACCAAGTCACTAGACCTGATGCTAGAGGATTTCATCATTTAAAGGATAAAGAAAAAAGCATAAGTAACATACCAAAAGCACCTCCAATCTCAGCCCCACTGGTTGGGATGTTGACATTCACAATGCCACAGTCAGATCCCTTTGGCCTACAAAGATAAGACAGTATTGTTCCTCAGGATCAGGAAGGGTTCCTTCCCGAAAACAAGGCTATAAAATGCTCAACTAGCACTGTGCATAGGTTTACAAAAGACATGAAAGACTGTGATCTTATGCTTCAGGAAGGTAGAAAAATAATTTAAATTATACCCAAGCCAGCGGAAAATCCTTCCCAAATCCTTGGTAAAGATACTGCTGGAAAGACCTTGTTTTACTTCATTATTCCAGGCAAAAACTTCCTCTTCCTCCTAAAAGGAGCATGTGTCAGTGGTTAAACCATGACCATTCAAATCAAAGCAGTTACAAGGAGCACTGTGAGAAAAAACCAACATACCACAGCCATAACACAAATATACTGAATGCCACTTGGCAAACACACGTGCACCAAGTCAGGGATAGGATACCTCTTACCACTGCACAAAATACACAACCTGCTTTTGAGCATGTTGACATGAACAGTAAAATTCTATTCCTGTACAGACTCTCAACTACAGTGCTCTTCACAGAAAATGAATAAATGTAGCTACACAGTGAGGTAAGCTATTACAGTGTATACCCCACAGTGCAGAACAACAGTTACCACTTCATGAAGTGCCAGGACAATTACATGAATGTGACATACATCTGAAATCTCTCTCCTGACTCTTGTTTTAGCATCCATGACACCTGACTAATCCCCCATTGTTATTTTACCTTAAATTTCAGCACATACAGTATAGGGGCAAATGTCTCAGTGTGGACAATCGGTGCATGATGAGGAAGGCCAGTCACAATGGTTGGTTCAACATAGTTTCCAGGACGATTTATAACCTTCAAAACACATAAAAGAAGAAACAACTGAGTAAGTTCAAACCAGATCCTGCTTAGTAGTAGTGTAGGAAGGGAATCCTTCATGGTCTGATTACTATAATTGTGACTAGCACTCAGAAATGGAAGGTCAGATAATCTGAGTAGGTAACTTAAATTTTACTCATTTAAGTATTTAAAATACAGAAGCATAACTTAGTCTACTAAGGAGGTAATCAAATCTCAAAGTCTAGCAGCTGACAAAAAAACACTCCCTTTCTCCTACTTGTAAACTGACTAGTAAGCTGATTAGAACTTTAATGGTATCCACAATAAAGAAGGCGTCAGTGAAAGACAAGAATTCCCAGAACACCAAGTCCATGAGAATTAAACATCGCATATAATCAAGATGTGCAGGTGGATCTCTTGAATCTTCAGTATCTCCTCAAGTTTGATACCATGAATCCAGGACAGAACAGCAATTTTTCTTTGTTACGTGTTTGATATTCAGCATTTACATTGCTGTTTGTATTTTCGTGATCATCTGCAACTAGGGAGTAGTGCAAGGAACAGCCAAAACCTCTTAACCATTTCTTGGAGGAGAAGGTAGCTTCCAAGTAGACCCATCTTTACCCTGAAGACAGGATTGCAATTCAAATATTCTCAGACTGACTAACATAACATCCTGTAATGGCTCACAGGACAAACTGAGGTACAATCTTGGCTTAAGCCACCATGTTATTGAACTTTTTTCCTAGAGAACCAAATGTAGCAGGGAGAATGAAAGTAAGTCACCTTTCCACCGCAGACCACAGAGCCACCCTGTTGTTTTGCTTGTTCTACTGCATCAAGGAACATTTTCACTGCTTCTTTGGTATGAAGAGGCCCATACAGAGTGTCAGCTAAAAACAAAAGATCCAAAGACATACTTTCAGCAAAACTGTCTATGTTTGCAAACATTCTTATGACATTTTAGGAGTAATTATTTAGTTTGTCCAAGATGAGCAGTATTAGCTGGATTCTTCATCTCCCTTTCAGAGTTTCCATTCTAAATGAAACCAGCTAACCCCACTCCCTGGTAAACTGCTTAAATTAGATAGCTTTGATTTATAATCTCTTTGGAATTTAAGCAGAAAGAAACAGACAGAAACTTCTCTCCTAAACCCCTGAATTCGAAATAGATACTTACAATCCCACGGATCACCGATGCGGACCTGGGCATAGGCCTTAGCAAGCTTTGCCACCACCTCATCATGGATGCTTTCATGGAGGAACTAAACAAAACGTGGTAAGAAGGTTGTAAGACAGCTCAGGCTACGTAACTATTCCTGAAGTACTACTGCACTTTGAAGAGGGATGAATGAAGTGTGGAGAGTGTTGCTCATATTCAGCAAATCCCAAAATTAAAAGTGAACACATGAGCAAGGCCTTGAAACAGCACCAACATCATGAAATGAAGATGTAAAATCTTCACCATGAAGATTTAAAAGAAGCAAAGAAACAAAAACCTGTTTTAATTTTACCCCATCTTCAGATCAATGGTATCACTGTATTCTACAAACTCTTCACTTAAGTGTTTTAGGACAAATATTTAAGTAATTTTTATTGCTACAATTTGAGGAATCACTGTCCTTCCTATACACCCAAAGTTAACCCACATCAATTTTGACAAGTATTTACCAAATCAACACAACTCTGAAAAGACTACACAGACACAGGCTGACATAAAACCTTTAAACTTGTTGAAAACGATTGGTTAAAAATTGAAGTAAGCAACACCCCCCGCGCCCTCTTGCTTTGCTGAAATCTAAACGCTGCACCAGAATTTGTAGCAGACACAAGCAAAGAAGCTCTGGCAATGAAAACAGAGATAAATACAGGAAATATGGTTAAGTTTTATCTTCCTGAGTTTTAGCACCGGATACATTTAAAAACACATACAAAGAAATTCTTTAGAGCTAGAATTATAGTGGAATGACAAACCACCATCATTTTCCCATCATACTGATTTTTAACAAAGTAAAAATGTGTTTCAAAGATTATCTCTTGCTCTCCATAATATTAGGAATTATTATACATTTTCTGAGCTACTTTGAATTAAGTTTAAATTCAGAGCTACCCAAACCAGACAATACACATTTACTCACCAGCCTTCTAGCAGTTGTGCACCTCTGACCTGCTGTTCCCACAGCGGCAAATAGAGCAGATGGGATGACTAAATTCAGATCTGCATCTTCAAACACTTAATTATTAAAACATCAGCATTATTGAAGTAAACAGGCAGTTTGCAAGACTTAAGACACTAAACAATATAATAAACTGACAGGTTGGTCAAGAAGCATTAGGAATAGTTGCCCTAGCATAGCACACTAACGTAATCGGAAACACCTCAAAACTCCTATTACTTTTACACCTGGAATTAGACACATGCAATTGGACATAAATGTAGGTCTGAACTACTGAAGACAGCCTCTTGCAATAAAGCTTACAAAGAACTTCAGCTTCATTTTAATTAAAGAAACTACAAGCAATTTCTTGCCATTTCTTCACCTTGTTCTTCTCTCACTGAGAAGTCTACCAGCATGAAGAAACAATGGTAAAGTGTATCCAGATTGCATGCAAAAAAAGTAGCTAAAACACACAGATATACAATAATGTAAAATATAAATGAACTGAACAAATTCATCTGGCTAGAAGACATTGGGATGTTTAAAGCAAAGCTAGCATGTATACGCCTCAAAGGATCCCCAAAATATCACTCAGCTTAACCAGTCCCACGAAATTCTCTTAAGTATCCAAAATTATTATTAAATCTGGGACAAAGTCCAACCAAACAATGTTTATGCCATCATTCAAAGCCAATTCCAGATTTATATAGCTTTCTGCTACATTGCTCAGCTTCACAGTGTTTATGTTATGTTTATCTGGGAACTAGATCATACCCTGAGTTACTTAAACCTGTAAAAATGTGCTAATGAAATAAATACCTGCATGCTTTGCTTTCAAGTATCATAACTTTGCATACATGTACTTATATTCTAAAATGCTAAAATCATGGTATTCACAAGACTGAAACTATCCTAAAATCAATTTAGCATTGTCCACATCCCATTACTGAAGCTTACTGCTTTTCTCATTCCCTTCTTAACTTCAACACTGAATACACGTAAGGGCTTGAACTTTCATTTTTTTATCTTAAAACACTACCCCTCCACAATACTGAAGACAGGAAAACCCAATATTCTACTACATACTTTTTGGGGGGGTGGGGAGGACAGGACAATTTGCTACAAACATTTTTATACTAACTGCCAAATATCATCTATGGGACTAAATTTCTACAGTTTAGCAATATTACCAATACGGTTTAGCAGCATTACCAATAATGGCATTGTTTCCTCCCAGTTCCAGTAGACTTCGACCTAATAAAAACACACAAAACAAGTTACGTCATGCGCACCTCTATTCACTGCACCTCATTCAGTGAGGTTACCTCTAACTAGAGCTAAGTTTCATTAAACATTTTTTCTGGATATACAAAAAGTTTTAGGCATCACAGTCAACTAATCGCTCTAGCCAAAGCAGAAAATTACACTGAATACTACACTTATCACATATTGTGAAGAAAGATACCTGGAGAGCAGTTATGGCAGAAAGAAGCTTAGAAAAAATAGGCAAAAATAGGACTGGAAAGGAAAAGATGAAAACAGAAAAAGTTGCAGCATGAACACTATGATGCAGACAAAGAGGAGGAGGTGCTACAGGGATCAAAACCCACACATAAAAATTAACTAGGCTTATTTATTTCTCTGGCAACTATTTTAGCTCCAGTCTGAGAGAATGAATAATCGCCTACTTCTGGGTGAATGTTTGCACTGTTCTGATTATTATTTTTTTTTACATTCCTATGAACTTGAAATGTATAAAATGAGAAAATCCTGTTCACAAGGTTTTCTGTTTAAAACTATAAAGTTAGAATACAGCAGCTGTACATGGACTCATGCCTGCACACTTTTAAATATTTGCAACAAAAACAGCACCCCAAAAATCATAACTTTTCTCCTGTATCTATAAGGAGTAAAAGGCGAGGAGGCATTTCTCCATGAATGCACTGCCAAAAGACCATAGGCCCTGGCTGTTCATCTAGACAATCTCCATACAACTATATTCATGGACACCCCCCCAAATTAACTGTAGGACCATGGATTTGTGGATGCCCTGGAAAAAATGCTGAGTTGTAACAGAATTAACTGAAAAATGCAGTATCTAGCTCTGAGCAGTTTCAACACCCTATTTCCACCAAGTTGAAAAAAAAAAACCACCAAAAAAACAGGTGACAAGAGGTAAGTGAAACAAGTTGTTATTTTAAAATCCTATGGGGCAACCCTGACTTCCCCAGCCATTGAAAGAAATGGAGGAGACCCCAAACACTCACCAAATCTCTCCTGAACCATAAGCGCTACTTGCTTGCCCACTTTTGTGCTGCCAGTGAAGGACAAGAGGTCCATTCTCTCATCTCTTGCCATTGCTGTCCTGCACAACGGGAGATACACCACCATGTTCAATAGAAGAGCAGTTGGGACAGCTGCTTGCACCTTCCACATAAACCAACTTCAACCAGGGAGATCTTTTAAAGTCAGAGCCACTTCTCTGAAAACATCAGGTAAGTGACTGAGCAGATGGCAGGAAAGCTTCTTAGTCAGAAAAGAGGAACAAGGCTGTTTCCCTCCCACTTTTCAGACCGTAAGAGCATCACCTGTACTAATTTTGAAATTCAATCTGATGTAGTGAGATCAGCTCCAATTGTTATGTTCTCTAAAAAAAAATACACATGCCTGTGACTTTTTTAATGCTTACCATCTGTTTTGTCTTCTCTTGAAACGCTCAAAAGATACATCTGAATATACATTTGTACTGGGAATTTCCACATTGTAAAATCAATCAAAACAATTTGATGGGTACAGCTTCCAAACCCAGGTATGCATTTATGACCAAGTGCAGAGTCCTATGTGAGCATGGAAAATGGGGAAGTATTCTCCTCCATGAGTGGTCCAAAAGGCCAATGGGCTAGAAATGGAAAACTCTTAAGAACACGATGAGTGGAATTTAGTATTAGCTGTATTCCTTCCATGTAAGCATATGCAGAAGTAGAACATATTAGTCATGTCTCATCATTAAATATCTGCTAAGTTATTTTCTAGCAGTTGATCTCACAACAGCAAGTAGGAATACATATTATATTTTCAGCCAGGTCAGAGTTTCAGACCAGTTGATAAAAATGATGGCAACAGGTACATTTACGTACTGCAAACTCCTGGAGATCAGAATAACTTTACAAGAAGTACCTCAAAGTATATTGTTTACCCTCTATACATCTTCACAAAACACAAGAAATGTTACCAACCCAATGTCTGCTCCACCACAAACCAAAGAACAGACAGCTCCAGGCACTCTGTTATCCTCCAGGACTTTGGCAATTATCCTAGAATCAAAGAAGTAAGAATTTCAGAGATTTTTGACAGGTGCATATAATAGGGAATGAACCATTAAAACCATCTGACCATGCACATGAAGAAGCTACAGATTTTTAAAAAGCAGCAGTCTTGCAGTTAATTGACACGTAGTTTGCACAACACAAAACACACTTCTCTCATCAAGGACTTCGATCTTACAATCACAGCTCATACAGAAGACCCTATATGCATTCACACAATTGGCACAAACAAGCATTAGATCAGTGTGTAAAAACCTTGGCCATACAGTCTTTCACCGTTAGAAAGAGACATTTATATAACTTCATGGAGCTACATAAAATGGTCATAAGGAGTTTGGGGCCATTGTTCTCAGAAATTAATATTAAAGCTACAAGACTTACTAATTAGTTATTTTAAAAGGGCCTATTTATATTTAACATTTAAATATAAATGTTATTTGTAACACATAACACACAGGTATTTAAAATGCTAATATAGTAAGTAAAGTAACAATAACCCTAGAGTAAGTATCACTACGATGTTTATTCTTTGGGCTTCTTTTCCTTGTTATCAAGAATGAGTTTTGAACCCTGAAAAGCTAAGGTGTTACTAGGTTTGGATAACGAAGATTGTGTGAAGGTATCTTCAGGATATAGGTCTACACAGCCAGCCAGAAGAATTTGCCAAGAAACTGGGTGCTGGGGTTGGACTGAGACTCCCAAAAAAAGAGATGATTCTGAAACATGAGTGCATGATTGAGGGAAGCTGAATATTGTGAGCAATTCATCTTCTACAAGGAAGCAAACCACACAGCTAGCCCTAATTCAGCAGAAGCGCAGCCCTGTTCCCAGAAAAAACTGTCCAACTGTATAGGCAACATCATATATACACTGTAACTTCTTAGGTAACAAGGAGAAAGCAGTTCTGACCATTGAGCACTACTTCAAACAGAAAATAAGTTGTTTACAAAGCAAAACAGAAAGCAAACAAACCAGAACTCACTTTGTAACAGCAACACTAATGAGGGATGTTGTAGGAGCACCCTTCCTAAAAATAAAAAAAAAAAAAATAAAAAAAAGACATCTTCTTTTCAATTCTTTGAGAATAAGAAATAATTCAAATAGGCACAGGTGCATGTGGAAAACATAGGTTTTCAGGTGCATGTTAAGACAGGAACTCAAGCATTTCTTTCCACAGCTGAACATTCAGAGCTCCTGCTGATATCCACACAAACTAGAGCTATGTCAGACATTAGAAAGAAGCAGGTAGATGAAAGCGAAGCAGGAGGTAGGAGAGGAAGCAAAGCTACTTATTTAGACTTAATTGTAGCTGTACCAATTCTGAAATATTAACTGTTCACTATCACTGCTGCAAGACCTCAAACTGCGTTCTTTATTAACACGCCATCTGGCTAAGTCCTGGACAAGTCTGAATCTCAATACCTCATAAAAGACATTACCACAAAATAAAACAAAGTTCTTTGGCTACAAATGAATCTGAAAATAAATAGAAATTAAGCCTACATGAGATAGAATCAAATAGACAGAGACACCAAACATTTAATAACAGTTTCATGACTGAGATAACAGCTCTCTGATTTTAATATGCCGCTAGCAAATTGGAGTGCTACATCTTACCAGAGGCAAGCATTTCCACAGATCATTGCAATTGCACTGTTCCACCCATAAACCGCTACAGGGAAGTTAAAGGCTGTGATGATTCCTACTAACCCAACGGGATTCCACTGCTCTATAAGGGCATGGCCAGGTCCTGAAAGCAAAGACACAACGTAATGCAATTTGCATGCATTTAATGTTTTTTGAAAAGGAAACCATGTGAGCAAGGGCCCTAGCATTACTTCTCCATCTATCAGATAATTAGCTTGTGGAAAGCTGTATTATATGTACTCTGCAGCTCACTAGAACAAGGTTAGCTAGATTGTGGAAAAACCTAGTAACATGACAACATGAAGTTTTACTATTTTAACTATTCAGTTAACAGAACGGCTAAACAATAACTGATAAAAAGGCTTCTCATATCTAATTACACTGCTGAACTTTTTACATACTTTCCTCTAGCACCTTCATTAACAAAGAAATCAAAGAGAATCTAACGCTTCAAAGAGTGTAGAGAAAAATCTACTGCCTTTCTTGCTACACACCACAGGCTAGATACTTCATTAGCTGGCACTACTGCCTACCAGCACATCTATTCCTAGACAACATGCTGCCTAAATAATTCACAGTACAGAGATTTTGCTGCACTACATCACTACATATCTAAGATACATCTCCTTATCTTCATTTATACAAAAAAACCCAAATAACCAACATACATACACACATACTTACTTTCTGAAGGCAAAATAGGTCCACCAATCATTCTGGACAAACCAACAGCATAGTCACAGACATCAACATACTCCTGCACTTCCCCAACACCCTCGACAAAAATCTTTCCCATTTCCAAAGAGACCTGAAAAAATTAAGAGCAAGACAAAATTATTTTTTTTAAAAATTCTTTTGCATCTCCAATACATTTTGTCTCCCAATAATGTCAGGTATATCTGTACACCAAGTAAGATTCAATACACATTTTTTCATTAGAAAAGATTCACCTCTTCCGAGTTATTTACAGCTTAAAGAAAGAACAGAACAGACAACTAGACAGCAGTCACATTCCCATACAACAGGAGGATATTAGAAGAGGAATTTCATGAACTGAGAAAATGAATAATAATTACTGAAAGGAGTATCCAACAGCAATGAGGTTCACAAATTCAGATCAACGAAACATTGAATTTTCATAAGGATGTTAGCATACATTGTGTACCAGTCATGGAATAAATTGGAAAAGAGGGACTACTCTGCTCCAGCAAAAGAAAATGGTCATTTACATATTTCATAAGCAAACTACTCATTTTACAACATCTCAAAGTGAGTTTGAGAGATTCCATTTTCAGACAGTGCTGAAAATGTCTACACATCTTTAGTATTTTAGTAAACTGGGATGTTTAGGATCAATTTTTTTTTTTTCCTTCAGCTGAAGTCAATCCTAAATTACGTTCTTCTGTTAAAAGCATGTTAGATGTACACAGCAGACATACAGATAATTGATGAGAATAAGCTGGTATTTGAAGATGTTTTCCTCCAAAAGTGAGAAAATTCACTAACTTAAGAATTGAGAAGTCACCATTTACCCCCACTTAATTTTACAGTCATGCTTTGATATCTATAGGCATGATTCTCATGCAGATATCACCTACTGCTTCAGACTAATGATTGTACTTTGAAAAAGCTGTTAAATGAGGAATCGGGTTCAGAGAATTACCACAAGATTTTACTCTCTACGCAAAAGTTAAAATACAGGTAACTAAGTGCATTTCTAGATACTTCTATGATGCCTGTGGTCATCTCAAGACAGAAGGAATAGCCCCTATCTGTGACCAGAAACAGAGGGGCATCAGACATATTTACCAAGAAACACACCAGTGAGTCTGTAAGTGCAGTAGAGATACATCTGGATACTTGACAAAGACTTTGTGAGGTGACGCTGGAAATTTCCAATGGCATTATCAAAACCTGAGTTGCCATACTGTTCCCTTTTACATACCCTAATGCCAGGAAAAGTACTAAAAACTGGGTATCTACTGCACAAATTTTACCCTGAAGTTCACACCCTATTCTGGAAGAGCTGAACAGACATTATCTGTTTGCAAAAGCTAGAAAAATGCTCTGGCAACAAGCAACAAGTTTTGTCCAAGGAACACACAGCAAACTTCTGTCTGTCAACACTCACTAGGGAAGCTGTACCATTTTTGAATACAAAAGTATGTTAGCACTCTGATTTCACCACAGAAACTCTGCTTAGGAGACAATATCAAAGGAAACAGGAGAACAAAGTTTTGTAGGTTAACACTGTGGGCTTGACTACACACAGAGTTATTCACTGACAGATGTTTCTGAATAGCAGCACACATAGGCAAGCCCTGTAAGAGGAAAATGGGAAGTTCCCCACTTTTCTCCCTTTCTTCCCTAGCAACTAGCAAGCATTTTAAAGAAGCAGTCCTTCAACCTTTATGTCCTGCACAGCACTGCAAGAAGATCTCATTAAGACCATCTCACCTTCTGAAGCCTTATACCTCTGCATGTCAGTTCACAAAATCCTGCAGATCACCAGAAAGAGCCCAAGGTTAAAAGCTCTGTATTAGAGGAAGGTCTTTGTCAGGACACTTTTAGTATCAGTCAGTGCCCTATCTGACAGGCAAGTGAGAAAACAGCAGGGCAACCACTGTAACACTCCTGCCGGCCAGAGTACAGGCTCAGAATGAATTAACACTTTCTTTTCCTATTATATATTATCATTTTCAGTGTAGGATGCCAGAATGCAAACTTACCTTTTTCTTTTTTTTTCTATTTTACCTTTTTTTAATTAAAATTTCTTTAGGAAAGCTAATAGGACTAACAGCATTTTAGCAATTATTAAGGTTAGTATTGCAGAGTGGTAAGTTAAAACCAAGAAAACTATTTTGACACACCCCTTCCCCCACGAAGTTAAGCTGCTTCTTAAAACACTTACCAAGCTTCCTAGAACTTTGATTTTTTGTCTCAGGGCATCACCAATCTGTCGCACTATTTCTCCACGCTTAGGTGCAGGGATCTAGTCGAAACAAAAGAAAACAGAAGAATCTACTTGAGATTGAACATCTGTGACTTCTGCTGCATATATATTGCTAGTCTTCTACCCCTGCAGTAAGAAATCACTGATTGCTGAGCTTTTTCCCCTATATTCCCAAGCCATCATTACTCATCCATTTTTATCATGTGCACTGTTTTACAAGAAACTGTTTCCTGCCCCACAGAGACTGGTAACACCTCATTTATGTCTGTTCAAAACTTCAGTTCCACTGAATATTGTCAAAAGCATTCAGATTATTAGTTCTGCTACTTCTGTTCAGCTACAACATCCACAATGCCCCCAAACAATCTGCTGCACCTCAAGAAACAAGCATTTTTTTATAACAGCACACTTACTGGTTTCTGAGCTTTTGAACTATACTTAACATCACATTTTCAAACATTTTTTTTACTGTGACAGTGGCTGTTGACACTTATTTTGTTAGCAGATGCTGAGACACACAGAAGCCTCAATCATGGAAAAATTAAAGCCATATACCAAGTATTAATAATTTTTTTTTAATGTGGTACCAGTATGTTAAGATAAGAATCAATAGCCACGATCAATAATAAACCATATTAGAAACTGCTGACGAACAGTAGTTCTCTGGGCAGTGAGGAGTGAGGAATACATAAACCATGCAAACATATCTCTTTACAGAAAAAAAATCTTTCAGATAACCTCATTACAAACAACAAAATTCACAAACTAGAAACAGCTTTGAGATGAGGCTTTAAAGCATTTGAACTGCTGATTCTTTGTTACCTGTTAGATTTCTTTTAGATTATTTCCAAACACATTATGAGCTGGCATGCCCTCAACCAACATTATATTAATGAATTGTAACAAAAGAACACATACTAACATCCTGAGGAACCCCCTGCACTTATCCTGAACTTTGTTCTCTTCATGCAAGGCAAACTACCTTGCTGGATAAAATACAGAATGCCCAATACCTTACGAAATTCAGGTTTCAGCTTGTATCAAAGAACCAAAGATAAAAACCAAGCCTGGCAGGGCCAGCAAGGGAATGGGTGCTGGCTGGACATAGCTTGTACAGGTACACTGAGAACTACAGCTTGCTAAGGAAAAATATCTTAGCTATTGTCTGACACAGCAAAGTAACACTAAAGTTTTGGAACAACATAGCTGTTTTGTGAAATACCAGGACAGCTGGTGAACAAAAAAAGTACACTCAAAACCAGCAGTCTTCCTCACCCCATGAGAAGATGTTTATTGCCACAAGTTAAGATATCCACACATTCTGCAGAGCTCTCGAAGGAGAAAGCAAACGGTAACAGGAAGTTAAACACACCCACAGGAGTAATTTCCCTGCTACAATGTTTCTGAACTTCAGCAGACCTGTTGGCAATGGCTCTAAGGCACAAACCTGGTTAAATTTGCCAGGCTTTTCAAAACAAACATTTTCCACAAGTCAATGTCCTCATCTTTGTACCTCAATGGTAACTTGCCCAAGCCATCTGAATTTGTTTCTTGAGGTCCTCAATGCAGATTTTTGCTTTAATCCAACATACACAACATGAACATGTTTTTACACCTCCACCTGAGAGGGCAATTTAATGTCCTTTACCCACCAGAGATATGTTATAAAAGAGGTCTCTGTTAACTTACATCAGCCCAGACCTTCCACGCCTCTTTAGCCTTCTTTACTGTTTCTTCATAATCCTCCAAACTAGCCTACATGAAGCAGCATGTCAAAGAAAAAGTTAGCAAAACAAATGCCACAGAAAAGCTTCTGCATCCAACTCAAGACATTTCTTGTGGATAGTACTGCACTACAGAATACTGCTTTCACAGGAAGTTTATATCCTGTCTGGTTCCAATATGGCATGTTGGGTTGCTTGAAATTACCGTCAAGGAAAAGCACATGCGCTGCCTAAACAAAAACAAACAAAAAAAAAAAAACGAGCAGAAATATTCCTTCAGATGACAAAGGATGCTCCATAAAGAATAGCTGTGAGGGAGGCATTCATCATATATTCATGTGCCTTATCTTAGACGCTACTAGTATGAACAATATTAAAAAAGGCTGTGAGGACTGTCCTAGTCCACCAGCCTCACTGGACATTAAGGCCTAATCGAATCCGAATATACAAAAGGAGTAGTTCAGCGCCATGGCACTGTTCTCCCACTAAAAACTCTCACGAATTTACCACGTGAATGCCACGTTGCTCTCCTTCATACCTCCCCCTGGCCATTCAGCTCCACCGAACAGGGAAGGTGAACAGCCTGTTTTTCTTCCCAGAAAAGCCACAGGCTTGTTTTCAGCAGACGGCCAGAGCTGCGACGAGCCCCACCAACTGCCTCTGGATTCAACATCTCCCAGACCCCTGCCGCCACTCACCCCGGCGGGTTCGTGTCCTCCGCGAACCCAGTCGAGGGGAGGCGCAGCAGCTCCCGAACTCAGGCCCAAACACCCCCCAGTCCGGCCGCGGTGGCCGAAGGCTCCTCCCTTCCCAGCAGCCGCTGGGTCCCTGCCCCCGAGCCGCCCTGCCCGGCCGAGGCGCGCTCACCTGCCGGACGCTGGCTATGGGCTCGTTGTTGGCGGGGCAGTACGTCGTCACCACCTAGAGCAGGAGGGGGGTGTGAGCAGAGGGTCGCGCCCGCCCCTTTACCCAACGCAGGGGGCGCAAGGCCCAGGGCCCCGCCGAAGCGCGGCCGCGGCGCGGCACACCGCCTCATCACCCCCCCCCGGCCCGGTTCCTGCGGCCCCGCTCCCAGCCCCAGGCCGCGCCGCCGCCCGCACCTCGCCGCCGCCGCCCCAGCGCCCGTTGTACACGCCGGGGTTCTCCTCCTGCAGGCCCAGCTCCCGCAGCCAGGCGTAGCGCGGCTGGCTGACCAGCAGCGTAGACATGGCGGCTGCCGGGGCCCCAGCCCACAGCGGCGGCAGCGCGGCGGCGGCGCGGCGCAGCCCCAGCATCGCCAGCGGCCGCCCGGGGTGCGGAGGCAGGCGGGGCGAGCGGCGCGCGGCAGTGCCCGCCCCGCGCCCGCCTCCCTGCCGCCGGCGCCGATTGGTGCGGGCGCGGTGACGCCCCACCCCGGGCCCGGCCCGGCCCCGCCACCGCCTGCCAGCAGCCGCCTGCCTGCTCCGCCCCCCCCTGCTCCGCCCCCCCGCCTGCCTCCGGGGTCCCTGCCTGCCTGGCCTCCTGCCTGCACGCTCCTTGCCTGCCTGCCTGCCTGCCTGCCTGCCTGACCGCCCGAGGTGGAGGCAAATAGAGCAGACCCCAGCCCACGCAGAGTCCTTCCCCGCCACCTTCCCCCGTTCCAGGGCCCCCTTACGGACCACCACGCAACGCCAGAGCACGGGGTCAGCAGAGTCCCCCAGTCAGGTATTTCTAATTGCAGGGGAAAGTAAGAGCACACAGGCAACAAAACAGGGAAAAAACTATCCTTATTCAACAAAGGAGTAATAATAATATGTAAGAGTATGCATTGACCTTTTTATTCTGTAATGCCGTGCTTGAATCTCAAAGAAAAGAAGTGGCTTTGGCTTCTAGGACAGCCAGTTATCCACGCTCCAGTGTTAGTGATTTTACAATCTTTTTCTTTCTTTTTTTCCTGTATACATGACTAGCATACTTACCTCACTTGATATGCACTCATCCTGCAAAACTGCGAGTGATTTTTGAACTGTATTTCCCCTTAAGAGGCTTTAGAAATTTAGATGACTTATTGTGATCACAAAATATTGTTTGTTTTCTGGAATGCAGTATGTCTGAATGACCAGACCAATTAGGAATAAACCCTGATACTAAGCTTTAAATACCTTAGCACATATTTAAAGGAGAGGAGAGAAATGCCACTTATCTCAAGAATGCCATAATTTATTTCTCGGTTTCCACAACTACACACTTTTGCTTACTGTGAATTGCATTTACTAAAATAATTTGCTCTTTAAGAAACTGCTGCTCAAGTAATTTTGTCAAATGAAAAGTATCTTTGAATGATGTAGACAGATTAGTATTGTAAAGTAGTCTGGCAAGGTTCAAGAGTTGAATATGCCATTGTCTTCACTGCATGCAGGATCAAATTGTCACTTGCACAAGGAAACTGGGTTTGAATACTGTAAAACTTGTATCAAAAAGGCAGCAATCCATTCACCTTTGAGGGGAATATATAAAGAATCTCGAGCAAAAGCAACCCAAAAGGGAAATTAGTACATCTGAAAAGTAAAACTTTTTTTTAAGCAGGGGGATGAAACCTTACATCTACCTGGAAAACAAACACCATAAAGAAAACAGCAGTACAGGCTTTCTTCCCTTGCTTTGACGCAGTGCTTTTACAACCTTGACCTCAAGAAGCTATCCTACAGATGGCAGATCAGTCCCCGGAGCTGTTTCTTCATCATCCAGCTGTCAGAGCCTACCAAAAACCTGTTGGATAGGTCTCCATTGCACCTGACCTGGAGTGAGCTTGTTTTAATCTAGTGACCCAGATGTGTGAAGCATCCCTTGAACTATTCTGTCTTCTGATGACTGTTACTCGTAGTGCAAACCTTTTTCTCAGAAGGTTAATTTAATATAGAGATCAGATATATAGATGAAGTAGGCTCCAGCTGGCTGCACAGCATGCAGCACCTGGTGAAACTGGAGCTGCAGCAGCTCTACATGTGCCTTGGAGAAGAAGAACCTGTCTAGGGAATACCCCATCCACTTAACTGAGAGGCCTTCGTGGCTGTAACTGTCCTTGCATAGCATTCACTGTCACAATAATACAGCAGGAGAACAGAAGCCCACAGCTTTGTGTTTGAAATCACTCAGATACCCACCAGAGGTCATGACCTCCATTGACCCCAGTGAAACTTTGCAGAGATCTTCCTCGTAAGGTGTGACCTTGACACCTTCCAGAGGGACTGGAGGTATACACTCCAGTGCAAGGACATGGGCTTTCTCTTGGTATTAAATACTAAGGTTGTGAACCCACTGCCTTAAGAGCATCGAGGACCTTAAGGCATCAATGGACCTGACCACCCTTGCATGGGTTCTCCATCCCTCACCCCCACCCTCAAGTGCTGACTGAAACTCAGTCCTGGGCCTTTGTCCCTCCTGCCATGGTTCAGCCACAGCCATGCCTCTGCCTGGACAAGGATGTGATGAGCCAGACCCTGAGCCCGGGGCTTCTGGCCTCTGCCTATCACCATAGGATCTGCTTGTCAGCCGCTGGCTTTGTCCTGACCCTGACCAGCAGACTGGCTTCCTGGCTTCATCTTAGACCTGCCTCATCATCACCATATCGCCTCACAATCTGAGCTGTGACTTTGGTGGGTGAGGACTCTCTCCTGCCTTCCAGCTCCCCGTCCCCCAGACAGCAATGACCCTTGCTGCTTCCTGACTGAGAAGGTACAGCTGGCACAGGCAGCTGGTCTTTGAGAGATGACGTTTACTAATGCATTGCACAATATTGTGCAGACTTTCACCTTTTTAGGCCTTATATATCTATATATGGTCAAAGGGGTGTTTCACAATAACGTAGCTGCAAGATGTCTTCAAGCCATGCATTGGGTTCAGGCAAAAAAGTGGGACTCTCAGAGACGTTTAGGACAGTAGCTGAGGCATAGACAGTGTGGTTTTAATTCCACAGACTTTCTCTGTCACCATAGCCACAACTACATACGGCTATTGGTACAGTAGCTATTGGTCAAGCTGCAAAGAAAATCAAAACCCTGGCAACTGTGCTTGTCTTGGCTCTCTTCACCTTTTTTGCTTCAGAGTGTCCAAGCAGCTGAAATTGTTACTGTCATACGTGGTGCCAAAGTCCTCTCAGGAGGGACACGGGGTCGACTTGTCTGCACCGTATTGGTTAGTGATCAGATATGCAGGACTAGCTGTGTGAGTCGCATTGATTTTTAACTATTCACTGTCATAAAGATGTGGTTAGGCCTGCATGAAACCTTAGTGTGGGGCTCAAGTTGTTTTCTTCCTGCCATACCCAAATCCACATCTAAACGTAGATATGCCTCCAGAAGGTACAAGTGCAACAGGAGTGTGAATTCAGGCCAGTGTCTGAAATACAACACAGACACAACCTGTGCTTCTGTCCCACACCTGCAGAGCAAGGCTAATCACAGGAGAGTTTACAGGGTACAGAAAGACTGTGCAACAAGGAAGCTATAGGGGGAGCAGGGGAAGCTCCGCATCAGATTACAGGATGTATTTTTTTCTATTTGTTCTACATGGTCATGCTGAACTTGATATTTTAAATATTTATTTATTAAAGGGAATTTTAGTGAGAAATTACATGTCTATAGTAATCTTACTTTGCAGCGTGATAATGCTAACATGACCATTTGCATTCCCCTTGATTTGATGTGTTGTGTCCACTAGTGAGAATACATCTTGGAATCTGTGACATTTGAAACTGGTCATGGAATGTTATTCTGCTGTAAGGATAGCATTAGGGTTGCTAAAATGTTCACTTCTACCAAAACATTCAAATAGATGGGAAAAAATACATTTCAGTGATGTTTGTGAAAGTCAGTAAGAATGTGTACTCATTTCATCCATCAAAGTTTCCTTATTTCCATATCAATCCATGAGCTGAATCAGCTGAGCATACTCACAGGAGCACTCGGCTCCAGCTCAAGGAAAATAACATGGCAGTGGAAGGGGGCTGGAAGAGGAGGTACTTCAACAATACCCCAGTTGCAAGCCAGACTGTGGATCCTGTGAAACCATGGTCTTGGGTTCTGGATTCACTTTAGTGCCCTTCAGGTGTAACCCTTCCTTGCTCTGTGTTTCATTTCATCATCTGCAGGAAAAGGTACAAGCTCCTTCCCTCTTTAAAGGATAATCCAGGGATCATTAGCTGCTTGGATACAATGAGGATGGAGGTTAAATGTCCACATTAAGAAGAGGAGATCCCAGAGCTTTTATGTTTCTATGAAGTTAGAGCTGCTTCAGCCCAGTATAAGGAATTCAGACAAATGGAGTGGGGAGAAAAAGAGGAAAAGCTTCCAAAAACATATTTAAAACTTTCCCTCCCTTTCACATGCATTTGCAGCATGGCACAGACTTGCCTCAGAGCAGCAGGCTCCTCTGTCATGTTTACATAACAGCTATCTCAATTCATCTTCAGAAGGGCCTGTGTATTTTTCTCAGTGGTAATATATTAGGAATGCAAAGAATTATGGTGATTCTTGCTTTCAAAACAGAGTTAAAGCTACGGGGAGGAAAATAAATGACAGTTTTTCTCCTGACTCATGATATTTCAAATCAGTGCCTTTCACTTTTGTAGTTTGTCAGTTACTCATATTTTAAAGTTTCCTATTCACTCTGCACTGAAAGTGATAGCACTTGCGAATCACTTGAATCTGAAGAAACAGACTCATCTGGGTGTCTAGCCCAGAAATACCAAAAATGGTTTGAGATATTAAAAAAACCCAACAAAACCCCCAAACTGGAAGTATCTTGTCATATGGACAATACAACATGGAGTTTAACATGCACAGAAACAACAGACTGCATATTTAACTCCAACCAATAGTGTAATGGGCAACAATCGGTAACAATTTACTACAAGAAGTAATCAGCAGATCAGTGAGATCTGAGGCTGAAAAGGGAGTTGGTTCAGCAACATCTGCACTCTGGCTTGTCCTTCTTTCCATGCTCTTCATACACTGATAACCAGGGAGTTGCACTTGTTCTCAGTAACCACACATCTTTGAAAGTAATCACCACCCTGGAAGAAACATACATTTCCAGACATAAAGCAGCTAATATACAGGTACTCTTTAGATTATGCAAATAAAAATCAGGTAAAATGAAAGCATCCTTGGGTGCAGCTTGAGGACCCATTCTGTAGCAAGGTCACCTACCTCTTACACTGCCTCTTCCATCTGCAGAAAACAGTTTATAAAACAAAGAAGTGTCATAAGAACCATTTGACCACAAAGCAACTGGAAATCCAGAGAAGTCACTTCACAAGCTAATAGGGAAAATCCGTTAGAATTTAGGTTTTGGTCTGGTGCTTTAGCCCTGAGGCCTTGTTGCTTTATCGCTATTGATGTGCCATTGTGTTACAGCTGTACAGCTTTCATCTAGTCTGTAACTGTACTAAAAGGACCCACAGAGCTTGTCTTCTTTCCAAAGAACAAGCTCTTAGTAATATGAAAAGGACTCACAAACCCATCTCATACAAACTTGACTTGTCATAAGAGTTGTGTACATCTTTAAACTGATGGGTAGAATAAATGGTGATCAATGTATTTTACTGAGGCTGGCAGCCTTTCACAAGTGTGGTTCTCCCAGGGATCAATACTGGGCCCCACACTGTCCAACACCTTCATGAATTATCTGGATGATGGGATTGAAAGCATCCTCACCAACTTTGCTGATGATGGCAAAGTGGGTGGTGAGGTGGACACATCAGAAAGGAGAGTCATCTTACAGGGAGACCATGACAGGCTGGAAGAATGGATAGGAAAGAACAGCATGAAGTTGAAAAAAGACAAGTGCAAGATCCTGCACCTGGGATGACATAACTAAAGAGCCCAGTACAGGCTAGGATCTGAGTGGTGGGGGAGCAACCTTTCTGAAATGGAGATGGAGGTCCTGGTGGACAACAAGCTGAACATGAGTCAGCAGTGCGTCACTGCAGCAATGAAGGCAAATCAAATCCTGGGCTAAATCCACAGGAGTGTTACTAGCAGAGATAGAGATGTCATCATTGGACTCTACTCAGCACTTCTCAGGCTGCACCTGGAGTACTGTGTCCAGTTCTGGTCCTCACAATTCAAGAAACACAGCAGACTGAAGAAGATCCAAAGGATGGCCATGAAGATGATCAAAGGGAGAGCCTGCCTAATGAGAAAAGATTGAAGGCATTAGGTCTCTTGTCCTTGGAGAAGAGAAGGCTCAGAGGGGACCTCATCACAGTATTTCAGTACTTAAGGGCAGCTACAAAGAAGACAGAGGCTCTCTCTTCACAAGGAGCCACATGTAGAAGACAAGGGGCAATGAGTACAAGTTGCACTGGGTGGGGTTTCGTCTTGACATAAGAAACATTTTTTACAATGAGAACAATCGATCATTGGAACAACCTTCCCAGGGACATGGTAGAGTTCCCATGGCTGGTGGTTTTCAAGATGTGATCAGACAGGATGCTAGATAATATCATGTAGACTCCCTTTCCCACAAAAGATTCAATCAGATGATCTTTCAAGGTCCCTTCTATGACTCTATGACATATGTGGGATGTGTTGCCCTAGAGCCCAATACGCAGATAGTGGAAAGAGGACAAAGAGAGGTGTAAAAGAAATTAGAACATGCTTGAACAATTCTGATTGACTTGAGGTACATTTTGAATGGTGTTGAGAACTGAACAACCTGGGCAAAACAAATCCAAAAAAAAAGGACAGTGTTTTATACATACATGTGGATGCTTGAACAGTTTTGTTATCAACACAGGGCAAGACTGTCCACATTAAGTGGTCATCCCAGAAAGAGTTTCCTCACAAATTTTCATGTTGCCACCATCCTCATTAAAACTCTCTTCAGGGCAGGCTGTAATTTCTCAGTGATGCCTCTCTACAAAGTAGACAACATTGAACAATAACCAACCTAGAATTTTCAAGGTGTGTTTCCTTTCAGACTTTAAATAGAAAGAAAATTTGTAGAAAATTTGGAGAATTAAAGAAGTAGATAACATTTGATGACATTCAGTCAATTTCAGGGCAGAGAGGCAAACTACAAAACAGTGTTTTTCCACATTTTCCTGCAGGAGGGCAAAAAAGAAACATATTCTGTATTCACTTTGAAATAGTATTGCCAGCTCACAACCTACATAACTTTAAGGATAGAAGGAAGATGGCAAATGAGTTAAATAGAAGATTATTATAAAAGGTTTTTCTCATGCTGAGTCAATCCAAAATTATTTTCTTGTATCCCCTTTCTTTGCAATAAGTAGGAAGGAAAAATTCATTTTTCGTTGCTTTCTTTTGTCATTTTCTGGTTTAGAAAATATTTTCTGCTTTATATGTTGTTTTTTTAATTCTCCATTCATGTAGTTCCTAGTACAAGATATTGTGGCCTACCACTGAAGTTGTAGGAAAGAACCAACATGTAAAAAAACCCCAAACAATAGAACTAATTTCCTTTAACTTTGTTCTTATTTTGGTTCTTGTGATGGAGGAGCATAAATCAGAGGTTTATCTGCTCAAGGGAACAGGACAGTTAAGTACAAGTGATTATGAGAGTTGAAGCACAGGGAATTTCTCAGTCTCTGCTGGAAACATTAGGGTTTGCAAATCCAGAAATTGTGTCAAGGAAAATCAAACATTTCATAATTTTCTCCATAGAATGGAATACCCTATTTCAAAAATAGCTAGAAGTATATTACAGTACTAATAATGCTAAGTGCATTGCTATATTGGTACAAGTATTATATTACAGGTGAATTGTCCATTTTTCAGTAGTTCCTGGGATGCACTGGCTGTTTAAGAGTACACAACACCCAGCCAGGGCATAAGGAATGGCACCAATTAGGTGCAGCGTTGCTGGAAGGTTTCATGGTTGGATTATCTCTTATCTTTCAAAGTCTCAGCATTGTTTTGGCAGAGAGGGCGTGTTCATAATATTTTATACGTGTGAATTCTTTTTCATGTACCAAGAACGGAGGTTAGACTGTTATCTTGACTTTTATTGAAGGAATAGGGTCTTCCTCTTGATTTCTTTTCTCCTTTATTGTAAGAGAATGTGTAGAATCTTTGAATTTTTCCCATTATCAAATGCTGTTAAAATTTCAGGCTACAGTTCAGAAATTGGGTGGCAGTGGGAGGAATACAAACATAAACTGTTTATTTTGCATTTAAAGAACCAGGCTAAAAAGTAGATTATCAAGGGGAAGGATTAAAATCCTGGGATATCCCCCTCAACACCACCTCTTTTGTTTTCATTGTGCTCCACCAGTGAGGCCAAATGGTTTGTCATTGAAGGCACCAGATTAATTTTTATTCCTCTAATTAACCTGCTGCTACAGATCATAACTTCCTACACAGGAAGAAGTGGCAGGCTTGAAAAATATTAAGCCTGTCGGGCAGCAGGGCAGTGCAGAGGTACATGGGATGTCGTAGCAGCTTTATCAAGGCTACAGCTGCAATCTGGTTTACTCATCCACTGGGAGAGCTGACGAGGACAAATCAGTGTGTCTCTTAAGCTTTTCTCTGTTTAGGCTGCTCAAATTACATCTAATTTGGCTTACCATTTCAGGCAAATTTCATTTTCAAATTAGGTTAACACTGATATGCTTGTCATAAAATTAGTTTCATTTGAACAGTTCTCTACGTGTGCATGTGTTGAGAGGGAAAAAACTTTATTTAGAAACATCCAGCAGAAACTGTTTTTCCCCATTCACCTTTTCTCTCAGGCTGTAACCTTTTGCGATTCTCAGCTGTCTCCTCTGTTATAAAGGCAATCAAATTACTTCCCTATCTTCCCAACAACAATTAAGAGAGGTTGAGTAAAAATCTACAGAACTCCACCGTAGGGCTACTTCTGGATAATGATCAAAATATAAAGGTCTTCATGTCACTGTCTGGCATCTGTGTGTGCATGAAGAGGAAAAGGCATCAGAGGAATGGAAAGTGGCTGTGAAAGAGCTTAAGGCTAAGGTCTAAGTTACATACATCCTCTGGGATGTTAGTCCTCCTTATGACATGTATGTCTAGGGGAGAATCTCATAAAAAGAAATGTCTTTCAGACTCCTTAGAACAGCAAAGTGCTACAACCTCTGTTTGCTTCAGAAAGGGACTTGGTGAGACCCACTGGTTGCAGGTAGTCCTTGTATTTCATTTAATCTTAACTATAACAAGTGCATATCTGCTCATCTGGTTAATCCCGAAAATGTACAGGGAATCATAGAATCACAGAATCATTCAGGTTGGAAAAGACCCTTGGGATCATCGAGTCCAACCATCAGCCCTACTCTACAAAGTTCTCCCCTACACCACATCCCCAACATCTCATCTAAACGACCCTTAAACACATCCAGGGATGGTGACTCCACCACCTCCCTGGGCAGCCTATTCCACTGTCTGACCACTCTTTCTGTGAAAAATTTTTTCCTAATATCCAGTCTGAACCTCCCCTGTTGCAGTTTAAAGCCATTCCCTCTTGTTCTATCAAGTTCCCTTTATCAAGGGAAGTTTTCTACCTCAGAATGATGTGGTTTTGTAGTAAGATGGAACCATCTGTGTAATGTGGGTTTTTTTTTTAAATCTTAGACAAAATAAGATCTTCTAATTGACTCTTAGTTGTTTAAAACTAAGAAAATTGACTTTCAAAAATATTTTACTCACATCAAGGTTTAGTGATTTGAGCACTAATTACCTGGATTCTCCCAGATCAAAACAGACCTAAGAGACATCCCATGTTAACCACCCTGCCTGTCTGTAAGAGGCAGTTGTCAGCAAAAGTTAAGTGGTTGATCAAAATATTAGCGTATAGGAAGGACCAGCTAGGTCTCCCTAATTATGCCAGTCTGGCAGCGATGACCGGCACAGATGAAGGTGTAACAATATTGATAACAAATCCATTACTTTCAGTTATTGGAAGCTAGTGCTATGCACAATCATTACAACAAACCTCTACCTTCTCTTTTGTGGTTTTCTCAAGTTAGAGAGGAAACAATGTGATGGAAGAGATTTTAAGAAATAGTAGGGCTAAGTGTACCATAAGCATTTGTAAAATATTTTTATTTCCTCTTAGTTCCTGAAAATTCATTATATATCAAATAAAATACTGTGTTCATTTGTTCTACCAGAAGCTCTAAAAGGTTCCATTTGAAATGTTACTTTGTTCTTTTTTTTGAGAAAAGAAGCATTGCTATGGAAGCATGTAAACAAAATCACACTTTTTGCAATTTTTAGGATCATTTACAGCGACTCATAGTGAACACATCCATATTAAAGTCAGGGGCAATACTGTGGGTTTGTGGTAAATTTGCAACCAGAAAAAAAAATCATGTCTGTGTCATCTTATGCCAAAACAGTGACAAACACAAAAAATGAATTAGAGTTTGTTTTGGCTGATGATACATCTTCCAATTAGAAAATAAAGATATCAGATGAGACTGCCTACCTATCCTTCCATGGTGAACAGTAACATGGGGTTTTATTACTGTTTTTATTTAATTCTAATTCTTTTCACTAAAATGCTTCATTGCTTATTAACTATGGGAGGTCTTCAGAGAGTGGAGGAGCTTTTGACTGGTCATGGAGAGACCTGTTTATCTGAGGAAAGGGGATCCTATGGGAGGCCTCTCCCTCCTCTATGGCAGGGGCAGCTCTTCTAGAGGCAGAGCTCAAGAAGGGGGAGACGGAATGAAGTTGATCCATTTTGTGAAGTATTGTTCTGATGAACCACTCAAGAAGAGCTGTAAAATTGAAGACTGTGATCCTTAAAGGCAACTTTGATTTAAAGGACAGAAGAAAACTGAGCTGATGCTGGAGTAGGAAAGCCAAGATGACGTTTACACAGTACATATCAGCTGTGGGCTTGGACATACGGCTATCCTATAAAAATTAGAAATCAACCAAACCCACTAAACTTCTGTATCTACCAGTTCATGAACACTGAGATTTATGAATCTCTATGACCTAAAGAAAGTATATTTCCAAAGCACAGCTTTCACTACCATCCTTGAAAGCTTGGATCTGAACTGTTTTCCAAGCAATTATTTATGAACAGGAGTGTATCATCAGTATTAGGTATAGCAACCCATAAATGTGTAGATAAATGATGTCAGATAAGAATAACTTCAATCATCATTTTGAGTAAATTGAACATAATCAGAACGGGTACAGTCCCTAGCAGTATATGCATTTCTTCCAAGTACATACATGTGTAAAACCAAAATGATTTTTCCATTATTTCCAGTGAGATTTTCAGCATGACCTAAGGGGGTTAGCAGCATCTCATGAATGTTTTCTAGGAAATTAGTACCTAATAAAGACCATCTGGAACTACTAGGTAAAAAAAAAAATCAACAGGAAATATATTTTCATTAAAAAAAGAAAGTTCCTATGCAAAATTTTTAATTTCACTAAATAACAAAGTATTTTCATTTGTAGTTTGACCTGAACTGAAACATTTTCTTGGAAGGTTTGTTTGGTTTGGAGTTCTATTTTGCCTGCACCTGAAACATCACTTTTCAACACTTTTCATACTGCATCTCTCTTTTAAAGTATCATGGACAGTTATGGGTATTGTAATATATGTCCTCTCTTTTTTGAGTAGTAAGGACTTTGTCCAGTTAACTCTACTTCTAAAGTACCTCAGGCACCTCCTGACAGAGATATGTAATGCACCATTGGAGTCGCCTGCTGACTGTGTGTCATGGGAGAGGTAAGTTAATCAGGGAGCTCAGCCTACTGGAAGGAACAAAGAAATAAAGTACTTGAACTCTAATCGCCATGTTTGTCCATAAGACTTTGTGTAGGGAAAATAATTATTCTGCTTCCATTCTTTTTTGTGCTTCTGTTGCAGGCTGATGGTGTCTACTTAAAGCCTTTTTATGGCTTCAGAACACTGCACATTCTCATAAGTTGTCACATAGAAAAATATTCTGGACTTGATGAACTCACAACTTAGCCTCCCTCTGGTCCATCATAAGCCACACGGCTGCCAGAGGTACAGGAGATAAAAATTTAATTCTGATCTGACAAGAGGGTTTTGGATCTTCCAGGAGCTACACACCATAGGGTTCATAATTCTAACACAATTAAAAGACATTTCAAGGCCTTCCCTCAGGAGATGCAGCTGGGGTTCATTCCATTTCTGACAGCCAGGAGCAAGACCCATTATGAATTCTCTTCAAATAGTTATCTCGAAGGCACCACCCAGGCTGTACTACCCTTTGAAGAACTATTGCAATTATAAAACCAGAATTAAAAAAAGATAAATAAATATTATTATTATTTAAATGTCAGTGTTTCCCAACAATTATTCAACAATGAAAAAGCTAATGAACCAATTGAAATAGCACAAATTATTATTATCAGACACTGTTGATTAAAACAGCAAATAATTCTCATGTATATAGCCTAAGTTAGCATTTCAAAGTACTTTTGTTACAGAATTTAGGTCTCAAAACAGGCATTCCAAGGATGGGTTCTGAGACAGAAGAACCATAATTAAATTTCAGATGCTTATTGGAAAACTTTGTGACGCCTGGTGCCCAAAGTGAAAAGAGCCAGACAGGGATCTGAAACAATTCTCAGAAGAGCTTAGCAAGAAGGAGCAGCTCAATGCAGTAATGTAACTCATTTTAATAGAATGAAGGAAGAAATAAAGTGGCTTTAGGAGGACTAACAGTATTGGATATGTGGGAATACCCTAGATATCTGAAATGGACCATGAACTTCATAGGGAGCCTTTTGGAAGTGCTGAGGTGATTACAACATGATAAGGCTCATGTTTTAAGTTTCCTTGTTCTGTGTATTTCTTCAGTTTGTTTGGGGTTTTTTTCGTAAATTACACTGTATAGCCAAAAAAGCATCTAACACCATAGTGCCTTCAAATCATAGAATCATAGAATATCTCAAGTTGGAAGGAACCCATGAGGATCATCGAGTCCAACTCCCAAATGATTCTTCAAAGCTAGAACTAGACTCTTTAAAGACAAATATGTTTTGAGAAGTTTCACCATCAGAAGAACTGAATAGCCAAAACAAAAGTTTTGTATCCTAGTTTCTCTTCTTTTATTGGATAATGTTTCTCTCTTGGAAAAAGAATAAAACTTGCCCTACCCATTACTTGCTCTCAAAAAGGCCAATCTCCCACCAGTCTGAAACCAGAGTCCTAACCATGCACCTCGTCTCACCAGACTTACATTCCCTTTCTGAGTGGCACTCCCTGGAACAGTGGTGCATTTTGATGTGCATAGGATATTTTAGATACTTTGTTTGCTTGCTATAGAAATCCAGTAACCACAAGCTGTATGTATTTTCATATCAGCTATACGGGCTCTGACTCGCATCAGAATCTCATGTGCGTGTTCCACATTGAGAGCCATACAGTCACTGTAATGCATATGACCCTTAAGGAGAGCGTGCATCCCACCTCCCCCTAACACCTAAAAGACAAAAAAAAAAAAAAATGCCAGATCATAAATTATTTGGAAATGTAGGACTTAGAAAACACCAGAACACCTCCCCCTGACCCCACCCCATTATGTTTTAAGCGACTTACCTGGAACTTCAGATAGCCAGAGAGAAATCTGCTTTTGTACGGCCAAAAGCACATTTGTACTATTAAAGGTGGACATTAGCTTTGAGGTCTACCTGTTGCTTACCAGGTGAGGACAGGAAGCAAAAGACCGATGACTGTTCAACATTTTGCCCATGCTGATAACCTGTGTCTCTTGTCTGGTAGTGTTTACAATACAAGCTGACAGTGAAGGGACTTAAAGAAATGGGGCTTTTATATAGCTACCATAACAATTTTTGCAAAGGTTTTTTCAAGTGTAATTTAGCATCTCAATGTCTATGTCGGTGGTAAAACAGCTGTGAAAACAGCCTCCCCTCTGTGACTGTAATTATTCAGTGCTTTGCAGATTTGCATTTCTTGTTCTTTTCAGTAGCATTGCTTGATGAGAAAGGTTGGCTATTCAATTGATACAAGCCTTAGGCAGAGTTCTCTGTGATATGTTTATGACTACAAGTGTTGTCCCACAAGCAGGGTTGTTTACCCGGTGTGCAATATGCCAATATACACACAGAGCAGAGGTTTTTTTATTTATTCCATGTCTTCGCACAGTGGGGTGCTAGGTGGTAATTCCACAAAGGTAGCACACTGCACAAAAGAACTTCAATGGATTTATACACTTCAGACTACACAAACACTTTTACAGTAATGATCATTGGTTAGTTTCTTATTACTTTGTCCTTCATTGGTTAACATGCCTCATCTCGATTTAAAGTTAGTGTCTTTTAATTCTTCTGTGCAAACTCAAGGTGGGGGGGGGACACACATCTTCCTGGTCTTAAGGTGAGTCAGTAGTGGCAGTCTCCACCCCCCCCACCCCCCCCACCCCCCCCAACCCCTTATCTTTTCCCAATTTACTGCCTATTTTCTTCTCAGAAAATCATGCATCTTGTGGTGCCTCCTGGGGTAGGATGTTCCCCTCCTATCAGCCTTTTTAGAGTTAACCAGACAGGCATTTTTTATACAAAGTTGGAGAAACTGTTATCTCCTGCTTCCTTCTTTTCATCACAACACTCTTAAATCAGTGACTTACCCTGTCATTGTTCTATTTATAAGTTTAGAATGAGCAGAGCAGAAAATTTCCTAGAGACATCATAAGGACATTAAAAAATAAAATTTAAAAAATTGTCATCCAAATGTCGCCTCAGGTGAATCTGGATTTCATTATGAGAGCATTGCATATTAAAATAACAGGGGTGAGAGGGTAAGGGAAGAGAATATGCAAGAATGAAAAGAACAGATATTTTACAATAGTTGGCTGTTACAGAGGCATCATATCCTTGAGACATATGCTTAAATTCAAGTTCAGGAATATGTCCAGTGAAAAAAAAATATTCATTTTTTATGCTTCAATACTCAGCTGAATCAAAGCCTACAACCACTGGAGACACAGACTTGGTGCTAGATCAGAAGAAAAAAGAATCCAACCAAGGGCTTAAATTCCATGTGAAGCCACACAGGTTTTGAGGGGCAAAGATCACCTTCCTAGGAAACTTGTCTCAGCAGCTGTCAACACTCCCTCCCTCTGTATAATATTTCCATGAATATTACAGATTTGGGGCAGAATGGGGCATGTCTGTAAGGGCTTTGGCCTTGCTGGTATGGAATAGTTCAGTGTTAATTCCTAAACACAATCTGGACAAAAACTAAGTTCTTCCCCTGCCTACCTTGTTAGAGAAGGGAGGGGTTGTATTTGACCCAGTCAGCATCCTTAGAGTGAATGAACCTGCAAATCATGGTCCCATGCACAAGTCCAGTGGTTATAGATCTTTCTAGGCTGAGAAAGACATTGCCAGAAGGACTCAGCTCTTTCTTCCAAAAGGAACAGAAAATATTTAACCCTCCTTTTGAAGCTATTCAGTTGTGCAGTACTTTCTTCTCTTAATATACTTACACCCAAGTAAATGAAAATATCCACTCCTGTACAGTTATATCAAAGTCATTGTTTGCTCTGGTGCTCAGTGAGACAACACAGGATTAATTAACACTTCGTGGCAACCCTGAAATCCCTTAAGATCGCTGCCAGCATAGAACTGATGGGCAAAAAACAAAACCCAACCTAAGTCATTCCACTCAACAAACCATTGAAAACAAAATGATTATATCATTGCTCAGCTTTCTCTTGCAGCAGAGCATTCATATTTAATATACATCCTTCTTTTAAGTTACACAACCAAACTGATAGTGCATTATTAACTTTCAGTGTTTGGGTTTTTTACAGCAGATAATACACTTAGATCCAAATAGCATTAGATTGGATATGATGAGATAAAATTTTGTTATAAGATGGATGAAGCCTGACTTGGTTTTTCAAGTTGGTAAATCACTTAAACACATGTCAGAGTACACTGATTAAACCTATACCATTGGGGTTCTGACTAAGGATGTGCTTAACTGCTTTGAATTATGGCCTTAACTGGTGAATAAATATCTAATAAAATGTGAGAGGTGAACAAGGTCTTCTCTGTTATGATTCTAAGGTTTATCTTTCCATAATAATTTTACACTCTATGTCCCATCCAAAAATAGCCTAATTGTTGGGTTATTTCTAGGAAAAGAAACAAGCCTGACGAGTGTTTTAGAGGCTGCTGACAGCTTGATTTGAAAGCAGTGAAAGATAATAAACTCATCCATAAGAATTTGGCTCCGTTTGTATCTGAATGATCGTTGAAAGCTTCTGAGAATCCTTCTTTATGTGTTAGGACAATACGACTTTTTTATAGTAGTTTTTATTATTGTTTACATTGAAGTAAGTAATAAGATATATGATGTATTGGGAGTGTGATAAGCCTGAAGAGTTTCATTTGACATGGCCCTTTAGCCTTTTTATTTTTTGCTCCATCTCTTGTGTAACATGAGTCAGTTCAGAAAATTAAGTCATCCAGATAGGTATTAACTGGTTTAGTAAATGTAATAGCACTGTAGAATAATAATAGTAATGAACCAACAACAACAACAAAAAAACCCAGACAGAAATTATTTTACCATTTTTGTCACTAGCTACTTCAGAAGAGTTTTTTCTAATTAAATACTTCATCCAAAATATTCAGTTTGTGGCAAGAGTTACAAAACAGAGTGATAGAATCTAGTTCAAAAGAAATCAGCAAATGACTGTGTGTTTTTAAAACGTACCCCTAATTATCTGTTCTATAGAAAAAAGGCTCTAGACAAGGACTCAAATTTTATTCAACTAGTCTAACTCCTATGGTGGTAATTAGTGAAAGTGGTTACTTTTAAGACTAGATTTGTGTAGTCTGAAGTGTGTATCCTGAACACCCAGGGGCTACTCAAACACACTGAAAATACATTATCTTGATTATTGTCTTCCATATTATTGGTCACTATATAATGAGGTAGACTTAGTGGGAACTTTCAGCAAAATTCAACTTCATACACAGTGTCAGTTTGTTCAGTTCAAACTGCTGCAGCTTGAAACACACCTCACATTTGAAATTCTGAGGAAGTCAGGAGGTGCTCCTAATCGATAGGTGCTGAAATGATATGAGAATTGAGAAACCTGAACTTCGTAGGGAGACCTGTGAAGCAGACTGCCACAAACTTCAGATCTGTGAGGAGCCAGGCTTGAAGGCAAGCAATACTTCCTAGGGATCTCAGTTCTCAGCAGCTGTGGGACTGAGGAAAACATCGGTTTCACAGGGCAGCATCAGCAGCTGTGGGATCACAATGAAGAGAAACACAAAATCTGTATGTATGTGTACATCACCTAAAACAAGCCTACTTGAGGCCTGCAGCAGGTCAGTAAGGCTTGATTTTACTTGGTGGCACAATGACAGTCCACTGTAGCCTCTTCCTGCCAGTCATAACCTGGCACCGATATTCTCTACTGGTGGAAAGACACACTGTGTAAATTAATGACCTGCTTCAGCACACACAAAAGCTGTTCAGTCAGAAACCGGGCTTGCCTGGCCAGGGCGGGAGTGGAGGCAAATTCTGCAGGTGGTGATGGGTGTATTTGTCAGAGATCTCACCTGTGCCAGGCACCCACCTGCCACCTATGAGCAGCAGCCATAAGACCTTCATTTCCTTTCACTTTCTGAAGTATCTGTTGTAGATGGGTAGTTTGGTCTAATACTATTTCAGATATTCCACATGAGGAGAGTTTAATGTTTTAACCAAATTTACTTATTTGAAGATATTTAACATTACATGAGATTTTGATTTAGGAGAGCAATACAGCAATGCACTGAAATCACAACCCAAGCACAGCATAGCAATTGCAGTATACAATTGAACTACAATACAAACATGATTCCTATTGCCAGTCTGTATCTACATGCTCCTGTACTAGGTTTGAGTAGCAAGGTTTTGCTAGCCAGGGGGCTGCAGGGGTAGCTTCTGTGAGAAGCTGCTAGAGGCTTCCCCCATGTCCTATAGAGCCAATGCCAGCCAGCTCCAGGACGGACCCGCTGCTGGCCAAGGCCGAGCCCATCAGCAATGGTGGTAGTGCCTCTGTGATAACATATTTAAGAAGACGAAAAAACTGCTGTGCAACAGGAGCTGTGAGAGAGGGGTGAGAATATGTGAGAAAAACAGCCCCACAGACACCAAGGTCAGTGAAGAAGGAGGGGGAGGAGGTGCTCCAGGCACCAGAGCAGAGGTTCCCCTGCAGCCCATGGTGAAGACCATGGTGAGGCAGGCTGTCCCCTGCAGCCCATGGAGGTCCACAGTGGAGCAGAGATACACCTGCAGCCTGTGGGGGAACCCCACGCCGAGCAGGTGGCTGCACCTGAAGGAGGCTGTAACCCTGTGGAGAGGCCATGCTGGAGCTGGTTCCTGGCAGGATCTGTGGACCTGTGGAGAGAGAAGAGTCCACACAGGAGTAAGTTTGCTGGCAGGACTTGTGACCCCATGGGGGAGCCATGCTGGAGCAGTCTGTTCCTGAATGACTGTGTCCTGTGGAAAGGACACAAGGAAGGGACCCACGCTGGAGCAGTCTGTGAAGAACTGCAGCCTGTGAGAAGTACTTATGCTGGAGAAGCTCATGGAGTACTGTCTCTCCTGTGGGATCAACCCCATGCTGGAGCAGGGGAAGAGCGTGTGGAGGAAGGAGCGACAGAAACAACAGGTGATGAACTGACCACAACCCCCGTTCCCCATCCTCCTGCACCATTCAGGGGGAGGAGGTAGAGAAAATCAGGAGTGAAGTTGAGCCCAGGATGAAGGGATGGGTGGGGGGAAGGTGGTTTAAGATTTGGTTTTATTTCTCATTACCCTATTCTGATTTGATTAGTAATAAATGAAATTATTTTTCCCAAGTCAAGTTTGTTTTGCCTGGCAGTAATTGGTGAGTGATCTCCCACTGTCCTTATCTTGATTCACAATCTTTTCATTGTATTTTTCTCCCCCTGTCCAGCTGAGGAGGGGAAGTGATAGAGCATCTTGGTGGGCACCTGGCATCCAGCCAGGGTCAACTCACCTCAGCTTCACTGTCATGATGCTTGGCATCCCCAGTCACTGGGAAGGCATAGGTGGGTTGAAGCCAGCTCAAGCCCATTACTTTCTTCAAAGTCCATTTTGTTGGTTGTTTAGTTTTTGTACTCTATGTTAGGCTGAACCTCAAACACACTCCCCTCATGCTGGTCTGGCTGGCTCAGGAAGATTATACTTTCTATTGCTTATTTTGAGGAAATCCATCCACATAACCAGTTGACCCACTCAACTGTTGCAGCCATTTATCAACAACAAAAATCACCCGTGGATCCCCTTGGTGTGTTAAGTTCAGCATCTTTTACAATAGCTGTGGCCACTTCCTAGATTCCTTACTGAACCTCATGAGCACGTCATCCACGTCTATCTTCTCTGAGCCTTCTCTCATTGTAGGGGTTTATAGACCAGTCACAGTTAAGACAGCACAATAATAACTGCAGGTTACCTTCGTACCTCCTTGCCATTGTGGTGTAAAGGCCTAGTGAGTAGCAGGGGCATTTTGGGGTGTTTAATGCCTGATAGGAGCAGTTGCATGCTCTCTCTGCCTCGGACTTCCAGTGTTCAGAGACAAGGAGCAGCTCTTAGTCTCTAGAGGCTGTTGAAGAGGCACACCTGCGCATGCCGAGGAGCAGCTAAGCCCAGGGGGAGGGAAATGCTGCCACTTTCCCCTCTCCTGCAGCCACAGCTCCAGCCTGCAGTGCTGGCTAGCAGGCTGGGGAGCAATGGTGGTGAGTATTTTGCCATTTGGTGGCAGTCCACAGGGTAAACAGCCCTGGGTGGTCAAGGACACTCAGCTGCCCAGAAGGAACAAAACCAGAATGGACGAGCTTGGTTGTGGCAAATGTAAAATGGCACTTGGAAGGTTTACAGAAGCACAGAGCAATCCAAACCCTGCAGAGACCATTATCTGCCCATCTGCAGCTCCGGCACGTTCTCTGCATGCCTGTGGTGGCATCTCAAATGAAGACAGAGAAACCGACCATGATGTATTTGTAGGATGCTGTAGCTAACGTGGGATATGCTAAAAATAAACCCCAACTCAATGGCCTAAGCCTCCTGTTGACCTCCATCCCCAGAGAAGCTGTCACTGTCATGCCTGAGAGGGCTCCTTCCCCAGCCCATGGCCTCCTGTTCCCAATATGTGCCCAGCTGCCCCTCTCCAAGCCTCTCCATGGCACTGCCCCTGCCTCTGCCATGGGGAGGGAGGGCATAGGACTCAGAACCCACCTCCCCTTAGGGATCTGAGACATGCTGTGGTGGGTATCTCAGAGGAGGGACCTCAGGAGCAAGATCTGACTAGCAATGGCCCTGGTGTCCCTCTGGAGACACCTGCTCAGTGCCCACATCTCTGCTGTGTGAGTACCACACGCTTGTGGTGTGGATCAGGAGGGAGGTGGGATGTTGCTCCTGGTGTCAGGGCAAGCCAAGGAGAGGGATGGGGTGGTTCCCCCTCCATGGGACTGCGTCTGCCACGGGCAACAGCTTGGCCACTGCCAGTGCTGTGGCTGCTGCTCAGCACTGCTGTCTGTGTGCTGTCCCCACAGAAGGCTGCAAGTGGGCAAAAGTTCTTTTCATTGAGAATTTCCAAAGGATGTGATAGCTCAGGGGGAGCAGAGCCAAGCCTCCAGAGGGGAAGGTTTTTCCCCAATGCTAAGCGGATTGTGGGTGTGATGAGGTGGAATAGTTCTGTGTGGATCATGGGAGAGGAGCCACAAGGCTTCTGCTCTTCCCAGCCGTGTGGAAATTCAATCCCCAGAAAGATCCCTTTAGCTTCCAGACTTGCTTCTATTCAGCTCAGAAGTGAAAATCCCCCTATGAAGGAGCTTTGTAGCCTCTTCTTGCTGGCCCCGGTCACTCTTGATGAGCACTCATGTCCTTTCAGTGAGGGCTTATATCCTCTGTTCTGGACTGGTATATTGCCTTGAACCACGAGCATTAGGCTGTCCTCTGCAGCCAGAGCAGCTCATTTGTGCTGGATTTTGACCGCAAGCTGCTATCCACTGCAGACTCCTCATCTACTGTCATCCTGTTCTTCAAAAGAAAGAGACAATGACTGGATGTTATTCAGTAAGTTTAGGATTAACAAGGTATCTTCTGAGGCACACTGTCAAAAGAGTCTGGTCTTTACATATAAAAAATATGAGAACAGTTAGTTCTTTCCATTAAGGGAAAAAAAAGGCAAAACAAGTCATTAGCCAAACTAAACTACTAATTTCTAAGCTCTGCTGGGCCTGTGCTGTACCTGCACCCTCTGACTGTGTTTTGCTGGGCCAGCAGTGTCGGGTGCCATTGATGGACGATGAAGAGGACTAGATGACTTCTATGGATGCCTTCCCACATAAATCAGTAGGGCACCACCTCCTAGGGTTTATACATAATTTTTGCATTTATGGATTTATGGTCCCATGCAACAGCAACACTTACAGAAAGAGAAGTTTTAAAGCCTGACCCTGCAGTTCATTGACGAGTTACAGTGCAGCACATCGTATGCAGAACACAGGTCTCTCTAGAAAAGGTTCTGTGCTTGCTATGTGACTAAATTCATCAGTTGTCATATGAAAGGGGTCTAGTTTCCTAAGTAGCCAGTATTGGTTTTTTACAGCTTGTAGTTATATTCTACATCCCTAAAGGAAAGCAGGATTATTGCATATTATCAAGGAAATGCTTCATGGAATTCAAGTTTTCAGCCCTTGTTCAGAACAACTCAACAGAGAGATGTTTGATTGGTTCATTGTTCAGTTATTGATGTCACTGGGCATTGCTGGAAGGTTGGCATGTTTATCTTACACTACAGCCCCATTGTTAGTGGTATTTTTATTGTTATTGTCCTACTGTTGAAGTGGAAAAAGTAATCCAGCGTTTATTTATGTGAACTTCAGAGCTGACAGACAAAAGAAAACCTGTACAATGATTATTTAGACTTCACATTAACTGCAGCATGATGTCTTACAAGTGCTTTTTCCAGTAAGTTGTATTTCTGTAATTAATTGGAATGAGTTAATCTGAATATGACTGTGAAAGTATATGGTCTGATAGGATTTTTAAACAGTTACTTTTCAAAGGCTGTTTCAGGTAATTAGCTTTCTCTGCTCACTAATTGTTACTGACGTTTAACTCTTTCTATACTAAGATCCAATGATGCTTAATTTTGTTATGGATCTTTGACCAATAATGTGATGCCCTCTTCTGGCAGCACATGCTATCATAGCACATCAAATATTCAGTTATTTTTATCTGTGGTGACTCTTATAATGCCTTTATAGCAACTAAAAGACATCTATTATAGTGCTTTCTCAAAGTTATTATTAACTTTTTCCCTGGTATTGATGGTTTTCATCAGTCTGCAAGAAGAAAAACATAATCTGTCTCAAGTTCCTTATAAGTTTTTGCAATGTAAGTCAGATGAATATTAGTTTCAGTAGCACAGATTTATCTTTAATTGACAGCTTTATGCTTTTTCCCTTCAGGCACTTGCTAATTTTTTTTTTTTTTTCCTCAACACCCTGGTCTGTTACACTTTTTTATTTACCCTGGAGAACATCACTTGTGGACTGTAATCATGAAATCAACATCCAGGTTCAGAAAACCCCAGGAAGACCATAGGAAGTTGCAAGGATCGGTGAAGTGGGAAATTATGCCATAAATATACAATGCGATGGAAGAAAGGCACTGACTTGAAACAAAGAGCTTCAATCAACAGTCAGAATTGAGTATAACTGTTGAGCAGGGATTCTTTATTTGCAGCGCTGGGCAGCCCTGGGGATCGCTCCACCACAAGTGCCGCACTTACTAACAAAACTCTCTGACTAATATACACAAAAAGCATACATATGCACCAGATTTCCTAGAAAAGGCAGTCTTATGCTAGTGGGTTCTCAGAATTCATTTACATAGTCTGAGCATGCGTAGTAAAAATAGAATGAGGGTCTTCTCCCCTCCTTAGGACTTCACATAGCCTTTCTCACACTGTCCGTTAGTGAACTTTAGGTCTCTAGTGTCCATATATGGTCACAGAGTTACTTCATCCGTCCTTCAGCTCCTGTTTGTTCCAGCTTTCAGCCCTTATCTTGACACTGGCATCTTCTTAGGCATTTGTTTTCTTTAGTTTCCTGCTATTAGGGGTGTACTCAGGGAGTTTTTCAGACTGTCCAAGGTCTGTCTTTACTAGGCAAGGAGTTAAAGGTTTTAAAACATCTTATAAGTGGGTAACTGGGTGACGACTATAGAGGGTAGTTAGGAAAAAGTATAAATGAAATTATATACACTACAGTAAAATACAGAAAAAAATACAGGAAAAAATAAAAGCTAGTAAAACATAAGTGATGTCTAACATTAAAACTAAATGTCTTATTTCCTGTACATTAGCAATTTCAAGTATACTTGCAACAGCTTTCCTTCAGACTGACCTTGTGAAGTGGGGACACTCTCACTGCAAACTAGCCATGGTGCTGACCCAATGGTGAAGAGCAGAGGTGGCTGCATCAACCTGCTGTCACCCCGTGGGCACCCAAGGATGTGCTTCAGCATGGCCCAGGGTATGTTAAGACCTTGAAAACATTGTTGCTAGTTAGTATGCCTTTTAATAAACAGTAATTCATAGCCTTTGGGCCCAAAATAGTCAAATTGTTTTGGAACAGGGGAGCTGTGTTGTAGCCAGTATCACCTGGGGTGGGTCAGCTGGGAGAGATTTCCAGGGTGGGGGTCTTGATTCAGGCATGACATTTGTAGTATCTGCTGTGTTTCCCTGAAGTTCTCAGTTTTAGGGCTTCAGAAACAGTTGTTTGGGCCTTGGTGTGCTAGTATATGCTTTGGGTTTAGCATTGGTAGATATGTTGCAAAACCAGTTTCTTTGAAGTCTCTTGCAAACCATGATGTAGAACTTCAGGACTTTACTACAAACAGAAACACAAGGAACTACCCTGCCATACTCAAAAATGTTTTTATCCAAGAGGTGAATGCAGAGGGATGACTAAAACCCTGTTTTGAGCCTTATGATTCAGAGGGTGTCAATAACTTGTACCTTCTTTACTTCTATGTATGTATTATTATATAGATGTATATAGGCAGTATATAGGACCACTGAAGCCTGACATCACTTCCTTGAGAATCTGGCTGAGTACAGTGAAAGGTATGAGAACAGCTGGCTACAATACAGGCATGAGAATGTACAGCATTTCATGGTGTTATACAACTTCCATTTTCATCTTTATCCTGGTTACTTAAGCTATAGAAGAATGGCTACACTAAAAAAAATTTTAGGAGTTTTTAAATACCTTTTCAATGAATGCTTGTGCTATTTTTCTAATTTTAGTTTTTCTGATTCCCGTTTGTTTGATAATAGTCTATCCACTATGTATTGAAAAAATTCCCTATTCAATGCCAGGTGCTAAAGTCCTTAGCATTGCACTGGTTTTGAATTTCTTCTTAAACTTTAATATCTGGTTGAAAATGGAAGCCAAACCTCTTAATTGTGGAAGCACAAATATAACTACACATAAAGAAATTGTTAAATTTAGCACTGCCTAGCATTTGGAAAGCAATATGAGTAATAAAAAATTATGTTGTATATTAAGTTAAACAGTCAATGATGGGAAAGAAAGAAGTGTTTTTGTTTTGAGATGACATGGAGGGCTTTTTATCATACAATATATTTTTGCTTTTGAATACACTCTTCGAACAAAATAAAGTTTATGCAAGTTCAGACTTACCCATTTTCTTGGAGTTTGGTTTTACAGCAACAGAAATAACTATGAAGCCAAGATCCCTTGCTTAGGCTTTCACCTACCCTGTTCTTACCCTGTCTCTTCCCAAGTTGTTTAGAAGAATCCCTTCTCTGATGGAGCTGTGACTCTTTATGCTCTGGTGCAGTTAACAGGACTAGCATATGCCAGGCTGTAACTCCAAAAAGGGCAAGTCAGCATGGATAACTATGCAGGTCATTGATTTTATTACTGCATTCCTCTGCCAAAGGACCCAAATAGTGGCAGTTCCCTGCACAGCAGAGCCCACACTTCTTCCCTTCCCTTCCAAGGTTTTGGTATCTGGCAGTGAAAGATTACCAGTAGCAACATAAATTGTGTGCTAGTGCAATCACTGTTGTAGAACTAACACAGTAGAATGTGTTTTTAATTGTGTGAAAAATTTAGTTGGGTAAAAAGGTGATGCCTGGGTAATGCACTTGGTAAGCTCAGACCTTAAAACTGAAGGAAAAAGTCAATGGTAATCTTGGGGACAAAGTTTTTTCAGTTCTCATGCTTTTCTTTATAAACAGAACCAAAACAGAATCAGCCTGGAGGCTGTTTATATATATGTACATATCACTAATGAGGAAGATGCCTTGCATATCTTTTGAGTAGGAAAAAAACTACAGCCATAAAAGGAGAGTAAGCTTGCTTCATTAAAAATCCCCATGAGATTTAGGAGTTAAAAATAATATAGTATGCAAAAATATTGTCTGAACAATGCACAGAGAGAATGATGTCTCTGTGTGTAATGCTTTATTGTGGGACCAGAAAGATGCAGAGCTGTCTGTACACATGCTAGAATTCTGAGCAGTTGAGATGGCAAAGTGAGAGTATAGGAGCAGCAGAACTCATAAAGGTAAATCCTTTGTGCTTAAATGTAATGTAGACAGTCCACCGCAGCCTTCCATGAGTTTTAAGTTTTATTAAAATAATTACTTAAGTACCTGAGGTCTCTGGTACTAGATGGCATAGTGGGAACATACTGATCCAAGTGAATAAAAGAAGCAGGAAGGCTGAAACCAAGTTATGCAAGGAGACTCCAACAAAATCCTCAGCAGTGGGACTGTTCAGAAGGGGCTGATGGATCATCTGTGCTCAAAACAGTCCTTGAAGCAAAGTCAAATATTGCTCTATGTGAAGCTTTTGACTTGTGGACCAGGCCTAACAGGGTGTAGGCACCTCTGGCTTTATCAGAAGGGTAGATACCTGTTACGAAGTGACAAGTGCCATGTACAGCCAAGCTGGGTTCGCTTAGGGCTCTAACAGGTGTGTGGTGGCAGGTGGAAATCAGGCACGGGGTGCTGCTGCCACCCCTGCTGTTGCCCTCCCTGCTCCTCTGATGGGACCAGGCTCTCCTGCAGGAAAGGGATTTGCCTCAGTCCAGTCTTCAGTCACTGCAGTCTTCAGCTTGGTATATTAACATAGTAAACTGAAAATGGTTTAATTTAATATTCAGTCTTAAACACTATTGATTCAGAAGCTGATCTGCTAGGAGATAGGCTGTGGAGGACAGCCTTCCCCAGCAACGTAAACCACCTGGTTTGTCTCCTGCCACATGTTTGTGGCCTTATCAGTGCTCTGAAGAGATTAAGGAATTCATTTTATTAGACTGATCTATCTTTCCTGACTTTTAAAATCAGAAGAACTACTTAAAGGTTAGCATAAACTGTTCATTAGTGTTAAGGTGTATCATCAAATTGCCTGTGGCCCCTGTTAAGTGAGGAAGAGCCTGTCATATCATCACATCTTCAACATTAAGCACAGTGAGTTCTCAGTTATGTACAGTAACTAGTGCTGGAGTAAAATGGCTTAAACAAAGTTATGGATAATGGAAATATATTTAAATGATGCTTTAACAACAGGCAGTGAGAGTACTGGTGAAGAAGGCGGCCAGTAATGCTTGCATTTTGATGCTCAGGGCCTTCTGAGAGGTCACTGAAATGAACTGGTGCATGATTTGTGCATGCGCTGTTCTGCTTCCTGACTCACGTTAGCCCCATGGAGCCAAGTGTCTCCACAGCCCACATAGCAGAGGGCTGGCTGTGCTAGCAGCAGTGCAAGAGGAGCACATTATTCTGGCAGCCTGTTTGTGTCATCCAGCTAGCGTGTTTTGTCACTACTTACACTGTTGAGTTCTCAGAAATGGAAACTGCCTTGTTATTACACGTCTTGCACAGTGCTTAGCATGGTGAGTTCCCAAGACTGGTCCAGCATCCCCTTACATTTTATAGCCTGTAAACAACTGTATGAAAGAAGATTTTATGGGAGCTATAAAGCTGTTGATACTGTGTATAATGCGGATTTGATGATTCAGCCCTCACCTCTTTATGAAAGATGTAGGATTGCAGTAGAAAGACTTCATCCCTTGTTCTGGCATTCCAAGTTGTACTGGGCAATTATTAAAGAGCATAAGAATTTTTTCACACATGCTTCTTGAGAACTGTGCTCTTTTGTGCCATGTTCACATGAAGTTTTGGGGCAACTGATTATGTCTGGCAGGTGCAGCATATGTGGCCTCTTCCATTACTGTATTTGCTGGCTCTTGTCTCAAACAAATTCACAGTAGACTGGTTTGGGAATACATTCTTTGGGGATGTCAGTGTTCAAAAGACTTGGTTTTATTTTTCATCTGGAAAAACGACATGTGACAGTGTTCCTGATGTAGATTTGCATTTGTAAGCTGATCAGTATCATACCTATGGACAGGGAGTGAGAGGAAGAATAGAAATACTAAAATAGGTATTTTTCTTCTGCCATTTCTTTCAGCTGGAAGAGTTCATTATTTTATGCAACATTGTTGTTTACTTGCAAAAGCATGAATAATCAGAAAAAGCTGTTTGAAAACATTTTACATTTATGCTTGAACCCCAAAGGTTGGTTACCACTGAGAGAAGGATAATCAGATTCTTTCTGTCTTTAGTTTATAACCACCTCGGGTCTTTTCCAGTTCTTGCTTCAATCAGACATTAGCACCATGTCAAAAGTCTGATCAACCAAATTGTTTAAATGTACACAATAAATATTGGGCACACTTTTGCCATGAAAAAAAATGTAATATTGCCTTTTTGTCTTCTACAAAACGGTTCTCTCTTTTGTATTTAAAAACATCTGGTATAATCCTGGCCAGTATTGAGGGAATGACATAATGTTGACTTGACCCTGATTTGCTTATTTAGAAAGTTGTAACATTATAAAATCTGGCATCTGAGAAAAGAGAAAATCATCTTAGTCTGTCATGGGAGCATGCTTCATTGTTGAGCTGTGCCTGCAAAAGCACAGCTCCAAAGGAGTGGATTATAATCATATTCAGCTTGGACAAATGTTCATTTTCAGCTTGGACAAAATTATTATGTCCCCAAGCAATATTGACATGGATTTACCAATCTTTATTCCTGCTCTTTCTTTTCAGCTATGAGCCTCTGTACAGTCTTCCTATCTACTGCTTGAAGCCTATGCAGGCATCATTTCTTAAACTTCAAAAACCCCAAGTCATTGCCTCACTGAGGACACATATGGGTTGCATTTCTTCCATATTTCTCCTCAGATCCATCAAGGAAAACAGATTAGTCTAGCTCGTGATATATCTTTAACCATGCTAAGAGATAGTGCACCCTCAGGGTGCCTATAATTACAAATGCAGTCCTTCCAAAACAAACCGGAATGACCAGATCTGGAGCCCAGTTCCCAGCACCTTCCAGGGCTGATGCTCTGGGAGCTGATCGATCCCTGGATCAGCCATCCGTGTTTCAAGCGTGAGTGCGAATGAAACAGGGTAAAGCTGAAGTAATTGCCAACAGAATGATTTGGGAGGAGGCTCTGTGGCTCGTGTGACCAGTAGCTGCGCCCCTCCCTATTCGGTGAGCACAGCGTTGATACATAGGTGTATAACCCTATAGGGCATGACATAGATGTGTCACACGGTGGTGCTGCTGCTCAGCAAATGTGAAACCTATTTCAGGAATGGCAAGGAAAAAAGTGACACCCACCACTGTGCACATGTATTGGTTTGTATGCGTGTGTGTATGCGTGTCTACACACGGGCTTTCAGGCAGCGCAGGAACGGCTCATCCGTCTTTTACTTGTGTCAAGGCTGATAAGTCAGAAACTGTTTTTTTCTTGCGCTGTATCTGTGTAGCTCGTACACGTTCCTCTTCAGAGCAGATGTTTCAAGTTAGCACCAAACCAATGGTGAGCAGGCCCTGGGTATGGTGTGGAAAAGCAGCAAGTTGCCAAGGAAAGATTTTTAAGCTTCATGAGCATGTTCATGAGCAGGAAGTACTTAAACACTGTAGAAAATAGTTTTTGAATTTTAGCTTATAAATGTCAGTTGACAGGGTTAGTCACAGCTATGTTCCCAAGCAAACATCAAAGATATAACAGCCAACAGCCAATCTTGTTAGTGAACTGTGCCATTATTATTAAATCATGTTATTGCCTTGTGCCTTTGTCAGAATGATATTTCATCATAACCATGATGGTATAAGGACAAAGAAGGCACATGGGTTGCTGGAAGAAGTAATACACTTTATTAAATAACTGGTATGATGGGAAGAAATGGACAGACTTTAAGTCACTGAAGCCCTTCTGCAGATTTCCGGATTTGTGCACCCAAAAGCTTCTCTGATATTTCCAACTATATCAGTTTGTCTAATAATGTCTACCAGCAAACCACCTCCTGATTTGTTAGAGCTGGTATCAGTTTATCAGGGCAAAGGGCAAAGAAGAGCCCTGCCAACTGATAGACCACTCTGGGTTGAATCAATTCAATTTAAAATTGACAAAACAGCATCTAAGGCTCTTAAACACATTAATGTCTTGCACATGACCATTGTAGAAAAATGTACTGGCTGTTGGAAATGCTTTAAAACATAAGTCTGTAGTCAATGGCTGTGATTTCTTAAACACTGCATGAGTTCTGGTGATGTGATGAAAAGATTTTTGAGACAAGTATGCTACCCTAAACAATTTAACTTTTCTTTGGTTTTATTTTTCTTACTGGGCTCATGAGACATTGCATATCTCTGTTGTTGTACGTGCAGAAGAATTAAATACAAATCTTGATCAGAAACAAGATCTTTGAGTTCCTTAAAGCACTCTTCTCATCACAGCCACATGGGTAATACTACTTTGGGGCAGATAGGTGTACTCCAGTCACCACTTAACCAAAGGAGATTCTTTTCACTGCTTCTGGTCTGATTGCCATTTCCCACATGTGTTTCTTCAACTTAACTGGGGAAAAGATTTTGAATTTTTTTTATCCAAGGCTTTGTATTTATTACCCAGATATTCAGCATTTTACTAGATTTGGTATATTTTTGCCACATCCATTAAAAGAGGATTAATGCATTGTACAGCACACTGTATCATATATTGACTTTGCTTTTTTTCTGCTTTTGATGAAATATGGTGTCATGGGGATCTGAGACATGCTGTGGTGGGTATCTCAGAGGAGGGACCTCAGGAGCAAGATCTGACTAGCAATGGCCCTGGTGTCCCTCTGGAGACACCTGCTCAGTGCCCACATCTCTGCTGTGTGAGTACCACACGCTTGTGGTGTGGATCAGGAGGGAGGTGGGATGTTGCTCCTGGTGTCAGGGCAAGCCAAGGAGAGGGATGGGGTGGTTCCCCCTCCATGGGACTGCGTCTGCCACGGGCAACAGCTTGGCCACTGCCAGTGCTGTGGCTGCTGCTCAGCACTGCTGTCTGTGTGCTGTCCCCACAGAAGGCTGCAAGTGGGCAAAAGTTCTTTTCATTGAGAATTTCCAAAGGATGTGATAGCTCAGGGGGAGCAGAGCCAAGCCTCCAGAGGGGAAGGCTTTTCCCCAATGCTAAGTGGATTGTGGGTGAGATGAGGTGGAATAGTTCTGTGTGGATCATGGGAGAGGAGCCACAAGCCTCTTCCCAGCCATGTGGAAATGCAATCCCCAGAAAGATCCCTTTAGCTTCCAGACTTGCTTCTATTCAGCTCAGAAGTGAAAATCCCCCTATGAAGGAGCTTTGTAGCCTCTTCTTGCTGGCCCCGGTCACTCTTGATGAGCACTGGCACCATGCCCCCACCTGTTATAGCACAAGTTCAGGTGGTTTGTATCATCAGATGTGCAACCCCCAGGGTGATATCAGCAGGAAGATGTCACAGATCCAAGTTCGTACTGCCAGAAACCACTGAAAACCCCAGGGTCCCTTTTGCTGGCCATTTTGGGCTGACTCCTGCCTTGGGGTTTACTTGTCTACCTAGTAAAAGACTTGTCTACCTAGTAAAAGCAAACCAGAGATGTTATTCAGCACTGATGTCTACTTGTGAGAGCACATTTACAGACGAGCAGCTGGAGAGAAAGAGCTCTTTGCACAGCAGTCCCACCACTGGGACATGACAAAGGATGCTGTGGAGGTCAGGCCCACCAGGGCCTGAGGAAGACCTGGCAATTTGGTCTTCCCTTCGCTGCAGACCTTGACTGTGCATGAGCCTCCTCCTGGTGCTCAAGAATCAGTGCTCTCACCCTGAATTGCAATAACGTGAGCACAGGATGTGAGCCCCAATCCATTAAAGCACTAGTGAATGACTCATTAAAGCCAACAGCAAATTAATATGCAAACCCTTCCCCAGGTAAACCAGAGGGAAGTGCTGCTGGGGGTCACACCTGTGCAGCTGGAAGCAGGTGCAAAGCAAAGCAGTGCTACACCCTCCTACATACCTCCAGGGAGAAGAGTCAGTTTTGGCTACCTGAGCAACATTATCTCAAATTACAAGTGGGGAAAAGAAGAGAAACACTTTTCGAAGACAGCATATTACACCTTTTCTTGGGTTTTATTACTTTTATGTTAAACACAACTTTGAAATATTCTGTGGATATATTTGCTATACTATGATAACACAGGATGGCTTTCTGTAACTGCAAATTTCAAACACCCTTCTGAGACACCTTAAAAGTTACATACCATTAATACCCTGTCTTCTTCACTTTTCAGAATTGTTCAGTGTAAAACATGCTACATATTTTTCCTGGGGACTCAAACCAACAGGATCTGTTGACAAGCCTCTTTGGCAGTGTTATTGTCAATGGCAGTCTCTCTGGATGTGCTAGGAAAGATGCCCTGGGGGAAGGCAGCTGACTGGAGGAGGCTTGTGCTCTTTGGCCAAGGATACATGTGTCAACATGTTCCTGTTGACACGAAGTAGGACTTCTGGAAGAGGTTCCTAAGGTTGAAGCCTCTACTATTCAGCACAATGATGAGGAATGGTTCCTCCAGGGGAGGATCTCCATTATCTGAAAAGGTAATCTGTGTTTTCTTATGCATGGGGGAGATATGAATAAGACAGACGCTGAAAGTTTGCATGTGAAAAAGCATTCCTCCCTGAGTAATCAGATGGCTGCTTGTTTGCAGCCTTCTGTAGTGTTATGGAGGCTCTCAAATAAACAAACAGCAACCAAAAATTAAAAATTTATTATCAACAAAATTAATTAGCCCTCCACAACCCTTCAACAGCAAGTTCAAATGCCCATGAGAGGAGAACAGAGCACCACTTCCTTGGGTTTAATGACAACCCAAAATGCTCTATCATTCAACTAAAAAATGAGGACTCTTAACCTCAGGGAACTTCTCAGGGCAGCATCCCAACCCAAGTGACCTCAAGGAGTTTCCTTGGGCAGCATCCCAACCCAAGGGGAGAGACCTCAACAACAACATACTGCTCCAGGGAGGGGACTAGTTCAAAATGGCTCCCCCAGGGGACTCCACTTATACCCAGCCGAATCTGACCTGTGGTCAATAGCAGCTCCCATTGGCCAAAGGCCTCAACTATCGTGAACCCTTGAGAACAGGGGCAATCAACAGCTGCTACACTTCAGCAGCAAAGAAGCCCTATTTTCATTGGGCAGGTGCACCTGCCACATATAATGTAAATGCCCTGTGTGCATGTCCTGTGAACACACAGGCTGATAGAAAGCTATGTGAGCATACACAGAGTTGATAGTAACCTGCTCTGTGGGATGCATTTCTTTACCTGCAAACAAGATCCTGAATGATACAGACTCCCTTTCTTGAAGTTAAAGCTGGAAGGGGACTTGTCCTGAAGAGGAGAGCTCATATTTGCCTCAAAGGATTACTGTTACTCACTTTCCTTTCAGCTTTTTCTGATACTGATAATAAAAGATACATACATGTACACTACAGATAGAAATCTTTACAGAAGGCAAATGAGGCAATGCCTTGGAAGTCTGCTCAAATATTCTTCTATAGACTGAAAAGCAAAAGTTACTCTTTTTTAGAAAATTGCTTTTATGGGGGAGGAAGGGCAAAGTAGTTGGTAGGTGTATAAAATAATGTATAGGAAAGGATGGTATTTGTCTGTGACAAACAGTCTCATCACCCAAATCGGTTCTCCCTCTCACACACATACTGAGTCAATGAGCCTTGTCTTAGACAATACAGAAGATCTGACTTCTTACAAGCAATTCATTATTTTTTCAATGTGGAAAAAGATGAAAAATGTTGTATTATTCTTCGGTACTCTTTCTTCCACCTCTCTGAGCGAGTGTGGTTTGATGCTTTTCTCTTTGTGAGAAGCAACATTGTGTTTTCTCTCCTGGAGGCTGGTCATGCTGCCAAGAGAGGCATGCAACCAAGCACAGCAACTGCATGCCTGGCCCTATATTAGATCTCATGGGAATTTAAGGGATCATTAGCACAGAAACTGTGTGTCTTACTGTAATTACTGCTCAATGCACTTCTCTCACTGCCAATTCATTCTTATTGCAAAAGTAAACGTCTGAATTGCTCCCTTTTATCTGGGTTTTCCTTCAAACAAAAGAAATTAGCCCAGACTTCTGCTGAACCATTTGAAAGTAAATTCTGTGCCATGGGAGTATGGTCAGAGTAACATCAGGGGCTGCTCTGGGGACACTGTGTAAAAGGCATAGGTCCCACACCTTCATTTCTACAGCTTTACAGGGGACTAAATGTACATGACAAACAATTGTACAGCTATATTGTATCTTTATTTCCATGTGTAAGACATTTTCATCGTTCATGCTGTCAGCTTCCTACTTCCTCTGTAACCTGGGCAAGGACACTGGAGCCCAGATTAATTTGAAGGCCAGTTCAGTTGCCTAAATTACCTGGAGGGTGTGAGCCTTGACTGCACTTTCATGCTACAGCTAGATGGGTTTGGCAGCTTTGGCCTCCTGCCCAGCTCTCCCCTGGGGCATTTGCTCAGGTCTGCAAGTGGCATTATCAGAATTAAAACCACCAGCTTCTCCAACTTTTCACAGAGGAAGGATGCTCCCGGAAATTCAGCTCAAGCTGTGCAAATGACAATTAAAGAAATGAAGAGGAATGTGACAGCAAAAGGCTGGCCATTCAGTTTTCTGCAGGTGCTGCGCCTTTTAGCACCTCCCCAGAGCTGATGCATTGGCTTCATAGTGCTGCTGGCAGCTGGGCACTCCCTGTGTCTGACCGTCACTGATTTCAGCTGGGGTGACAGCACAGATCACATAGGGGATGGATGAGCTTCCACCTTGCCAACGCTGTGCCAACATCTACAGCAGAGCACCTCCCTTTGCAACATGGGAACCACAACAAGAGCTGGATCTTCTTGCATGGACTTTCCTATTGCTGGAAGCTGATGAGTCTCCATGGGAAGTGCCTGGCCTGCTTTGCAAGCTGGAGAGTTCATCAGCAAAAAGGGCTAGGAACTATTGAACTTGAGTATCAGCTTTTCTGTCAGCATTTCTGCCTTCATTCATTAGCAGCTTAATGAGTAATAGCTTCCTCCAGTCAAACAAGTTTGTTATTTCAAAAAGGCAAGGAATTCTTTTTTTTTACATTGTCATAACACTCAGTAAGTCTCTTGCTTTTTTTCTTTCTCTGACTTTTTTTTTAAAGAATGGAGAAAGCAGACATTAGTCACACCAACAAGTCATTCCTGCATGTGTGTTTTTAGTAATGGGCAGTACTAACTCCAGGAAAATCACTCTCAGCAGAGAGCAACAAAAGGCTAACAGCTTGAGTACTGGTCTAGGAGACTCCAAGCCAATTAATGAATTGTGCAGCCTCTCTGCTGAAATCAGAGAGCCCACAAGCAGGGTTTCAGGGGTTTGCAGCAGTAATGAGACTACTGACACTGTTTTCTATAAGTTTGTGACTCTGTACACTGACAATGACGCAGATTAAGCCATCCAGATCCAGAACCTGCTGCAGAGTAAGTTTTGTGTTAAATCTGGAACAATCTTCACAGCAATGCCTTGCAGCGAGCATGTCTTGGAAAACTTAAGTGATACTGTGGGTGGCTCAGCATAGGTTATCATGTTATTGACAAAATTTTCTGAATGGATCTTCATATTTGTGTCAATATTTTACCTCCCTTGTCAATGCTCTTAACAGTATAAATTACAACACTCTGATACCTGTGAGGCCTCTAAATACCCAGCTAGCCAGAAGAAGATTTTTTTGTTTGTTTTGGAGGCTGGTGATGCACAGAGGATAGTCCTGGATTAGCAAAACAAGGGGAGGTTACATACAGACAGCAGTGAGAGACACAGAGGAAAGGATGAAACAGAAAGTAGACCACTTGTCATGGTGAAAAACTGTGAAGACAGACAATGTTTAGATTAAAGCAGAAGTGCTATTCCTTGCTTTTGTTTTATAAAGGAAGGGAAACTCTTCTTTTGACAAAGCTAACGGTAAAGTTCTCCACCAAGACATGTTAATTAAGTACTGCTGCATGCATGCTGTATATGAAGGCATTCCTGTCACTGTGTCTACTTAGAGGTACAAGATGCTGCCAAACCAAAATCCTACCTGCATTTGGCTTTATCTTGTGAGCTCTGCCAGACATGTGCTGTTTTCCATTAACACGGTATAGCTTTTCACATCTTGTAGCTGATACTGAACAATATTAATAAAAGAGGGATACTTATCATCACAATGAAATAAATGCATTATGAAAGGCACTCTATGAAATATGTTGCCACTTAGAGTAATAAGCATTTCAAAGACCTTTTTTTATTACATTTAGGATTTTTTTCAACAAAGAAAACATTTTCTGATGTGTTTTGTTATTTCAATAAAAGTTTTCTAGGCTCATTTTGACTAAACTTTGTTTGACACATTCTGTAAGGGAAAACATTAGACAATTATATTGGAGAGAATAGTCTGGGAGACTGTGTTTGTCTTCAAGGCAAGTATTCTGAGCTGAGGCTGAAAAAGGAGAGCCACAGAAATGACATCAGTTTGAATTACTTGTATCTTGTGCCCTTTACATATCCCAGTTCTTAAGCATATTTGAACAGATTTAACATGAATCTTCAGTGTTCTTTTTCTTCCTGTGCTTGATAGGACTGCTAGCTGTGATTCAGTAAACCAGCTTGCATTAGGTTTTGCTGTAGTTTTGTATTGCTGATGTGGAATGTAATTACTAAAATAGCATTGGAAATCTTTGCTTTTTCTGGTGGAAATTAAATCAAAACATGATAATTTATTATTTTCTGAATGACTGAAATCTGGCTATTCCAAATGTAAGGACAGTCAGCTCTGAACAAAACAATTTGTTCCTCGCTGAAGAGAAGAGGCAGTGAGAAGGGCATTAGTGTCTGGATCAGCATCGATGCCATGCTTGTGGAAGGTAGCTGACGTGATAGCTGTGCCATTGCTTGCATGCAGCAAGATTCTGGACACAGTGTTTTGTGATCTGCCTCTGTTCCCTGTTTTGCACATGAGGAGAATAACAGCTATGTATCTCTGTCTCAAAAATTTAGGGGGAGAATCAGTTATGGACACACCACATGTTTCATCCACATGCGGGCTGTACCCCTGTGTTGCAGAAAAGCAAATTTCTGGAGTCGGGGGGCTGCTGGGTGTCCACAGCTCTTGCAAAGCACCCTTGGTGCAGTCAGTCATGGTGCCTGGGATGGCAGAAACTCCTGAGCAGTGTAGTGAGTTTCTCAGTTATTCACTCCTGATGTCCCCAGTGCTGCAAGTGATGCCTAATGACAACAGGCAGCTGCCTGCAGGCAGAGGGGCACTTCTGACACCAGTGGTGAGGACCAGGTCACCGCAGGCAGGAGGACAGACCTCTGCTCCTCTCTGCCCTCCCTGTCATGGTGGGGTGGCTGGACCCACCCAAGATCCTCCAGGAGAGCCACAAGCACTGTGAGCATGGGTGGAGGGTATTGGCTGTGGGAGGCTTTCAGAATTCCTCTGCCAGTGATGGTTCATTTAAGTGCTGTCTACAGTATTTTTTACCTTTTTTATTTTTTCCCCTAGTGTAAATGCACTTTTTCCTGTAATATTTAAAATGGTAAATGTAAAGCAACCTGTCTATAGCACACAGTCTGTAAACCATACCAAGGAAGGATTAGGCAAAGAAGACAGAAGGAAAAGAGAATGAGAAGAAGTCTAAGAGAAACCAGAGGAGATGTGGTCTGTCCTGGGCTGTTACGCAGCTAAATGTTTCCAAAAAAGGAAATCACTTTTCAGGCTTGGACCAAACCTCATCAACCCAGAGACTCCTGTTCTTGAGCTACCAAGCTTCTTCATTGTTGTTGCTAGTTATTCTCACACCTGTATACAACCATATCTTCTGGCTGATTCCAGGAGATACCAGTTGCTTTGTTGATGAGAAGCCCATACTTGCAGGTAATATCCTACTGTGCAGCTTTCAGGCAATGTTTGAGGGTTAAAGTCCCCAGGTCATTTACTGGTTTAATGTTGTTCTTTCAGTATCTAGTTCAGAAAACAAGTGTTCCCTTAAGTGTTACTCTCTGCTCATACTGCTGCATACTGCCTGCAAGAACCACACAGACAGCTAGCTTGTACGCTAGGTGCCTGCAAATAAAAATTGCCATCTCATTTTCATACAGAAATGTGTGCCTTGTCATTACTGACCACCACCGATCTTCTTGCCAGTCTTACCGGGATGCTTCGTGTGCCGCCCTGCTGGCTGACAACTCCCTGGCTATTAGGCAAGGGTCTGCCTGGGTCTTGCAGACTCAAGCCATATGAAACTTCTGTTACTTGTCTTAGGCTGTCTTTGCTGCTGACCACAGCTCTGCTGTACCTCTTGTGGGCAGCTGCCTTTGTGCCACATGTGGAGTTCCCCAAGCACTTCAGCAGAATGCAGTACTTAAAAAGGGTATGTGGGGATACTCTGGCAAAGGGTGGAAATTTGTATCCTGCAATAAGTAAAGCCTAAGAAATGTGTATGTCATCCAGCTGTGACCTGCACCTGCTCTCACACTCATAGATGCAAGTGCTAGAAAAGTAAGCTGGGTGACCCTCCCCTGTGTTTGCTATGGTAAGAGAAAAACAGTTCAGGAGTTTTGAGCATACTGCTGGGTCAGCAATACTGCACCACAAACCAAGTATGTGGAAATATGTCTAAAGCTGAATTACTGCTCTCTGGGAGAAGCCAGAGAACTATTGCCAAGACTATCACATTTGCAAGGGATACTCTCACCTGCATCTTGGAGCACTCTGCAGCTGGCAGCCTCTGCGCTCTCTCCTCCCTCTGGAGATCACAAATGTCACATTGGCACCACCTGTCCCCTCAGTACGCTCTGTCCTGGCAAAAGTGAGCAAAGGGTCAGAGATGGGGAGAGAACTTGGGGATGCTGAGCATTGCACTGGACTTGAGTGAAAGCCTCCTGACCCTGGTGGGTGAGGACCATGGTGATCCTCTGGTTCAACAACAGTGTTTGAAGCTGGTGCCTTATTAGTGGTTGGAAATTGGATGTGCCTGAACAGACAAGGAAGGCGAGTGGTGAGGTCAGGAGCTGGGACAGCAAGGCAGCACACTGGAAAAATGCGCTTTGCCATCAGTCTCAGCTTCCTCTCTCCACAGCAGGCTAGGTGCTCAGAGATCTCTTTGTGCACTGTTATGTTCAGCTGTTAAACAGGACAGCAACCCTTATGTCACAGAAGGCTACATACATTATATTTACAAAGTCTTGTGATGGAAGGCATTGCACAATGGGAAGCAGAGCTAACACGCTTCATATGCCTAATGATGTATTTGGCTTTCTCTGCACTAGGTTATCTGTGATTTTAAATTTTCCTTTGCTCGGCCTGAAGGTCTATAAAGACTTCTGAAAGAAATGTCCAGACTTACTAGCTGGAATGACACATTTTCTGGGCTTTTTTCTCTTAAAAGTACAATTCTGTTGCAAAATTTCTGGCACTCATCTCAGGTGTTACCCAATCCAGTTGGCTTGTGGAAAACGTGAAGTCTTGTGGTTATCACCTTGCCCTGCACTGCATTCATCCCTTAGACAAAGGGCAGGGTAAAAACAGCAGCCCTTCCTTCTCAGAAAACCATCAATCTCATTTGGCATAACCATTAAAAGGGAAAAAAAAGGTAAAAAACCAAAACTGAGATAAGGCAGCTTCTCCTCAGATTTCAGTGCTGGGAATGGTTTGCTTGTGCTCTCTGGCTGACAGCCAGAGTTGGGGGGTACCCAAGGAAAGGACAGTGCCTGAGTACCCGAGGTGCTAGTGGCACAAATCCAAGAAATTTATAAATCTTTAAAAAGCTAAGGCAATCTGTGAAGAACAGTTTTAACAAGCTCAGTGTGGTTAGCATTAAAAGCCAAGCAAACAGCTCCAGTCTGCTCTAACTGAATCTTGTGAGGCGTGCTTGCAAGAAGCCCCAGTAAAGTGTATTTTCATAACCCAGCCTGCAGAAGAAAATGGAGTAGATACTCATATGGTGCAACAGTAGAACAGTCAGCCTAGATAAGGAGGGACTTGGTTACACTGGTGTTTGTTGCAGACTTACTCAGAAATGCGAAACCCAGCTGTTAAAGGCAAGTGCTTGTGGGGTTTCCTCAGGCAGGTCCAGCATCTGGAGGGGAGGATGCAGGACAATGCCGAGGGAACAGCTGTGGCTGATGGCAGCTCCACAAGAAGAGCCACTACTGAAATGACACCAGTCTTTCTTATCAGAAACCACCAGACAGACAAGCAGAGACACCCCTGCACAAGGGAACTGAGAAACTCAGTAGCCAAATCTTATGTAATCTTAAAAAAAAAAACCTCAAACCTCTGTCTCCTACCCTAGAATTAAGCCAGGCTTGGAAATAGTTTTCCTCTTAGTCCATGCCCTCTGTTTCTTCAGGGTCAAGCTAGAGTCAGCAGTCAGAGGCAGATTAACGAAAGAGTCCCTCGTCATGATTTAATAGGAAGCTACTGCCAGAGACGTTTTTGCTAAGAGGCCACACACTTGCCTGTGATCAGCTGCTTATGCAAATAGTTAGAAGGCAGAAAATGAGAGCAGAACTCTCCAAAGCACATAAGCATGTGACTACATGTGTGCGTACACACACTCACACCCATGTGGCCAGAAACCTCTGGGAACTGGGATTCTTTGCTAAAGATGGAAAGGTTTCTGGATATACGTGGCAATGGAAAAGGTCAGGGCTAGTTTGAACTGCTTGGTGGCTTTGCAGGCTTCCAGTGACAGTTACAGCTGCAGATGACTAAAATGTAGGGACGCTTATAGCACTTGCATCTGAAGCCAAGGACTGAAATACTACCAGCATGCTCCCAGCCACTCAGCAGCTTCTGCAGGAGCTGCAGCACAGGATGTGTTGCAATCCAGACCGTTGCCTAGCACTGGCGCTGAGTTTTGTTTGCAATCTATACTCGTGCTGGCTGGTGCTTACGGTAAATGGAGTATTTCTCTGATTACCCCCAGATTCCCCCCTTCTACTGACATCTATTTGAGGAAAAGTAGCTTTGCAACATGTATGTTTGCTTCCAACCATTTTGGACCCCCTGGAGCCTTTTGAGCTTTCCGTCAGTCCAGAGTGCTCCCTGGCTTGGTAGTTTTTATGGGCAGTGAACTAGCAGAAGGGGTCTGTGCAAATGCCTGGGAATTAAATATGCATATTCCCAAGTATCATGACTATCCTAGTAGGTTTCATGGTAGGTGAAATGTCTGTTCTATACTTGGAAAGCAGAGGATGTTATGTATTTTTTATTCCACCCACTCTGGAAATCTTGTGAATTCAATGGCTAAAATTCTGTATATCTTTATCAACACTATCAGGCCCGTCTTTTCAGTTGGCCTGGGAGCAACAAAAGGAAAATAACAGGGGGATAATATGTATGGGGTAAAAAAAGAGCAGCAAAGAGACTGTGAGCAGCTTATTCTGGAAGTTTCACATCTATAATATACCAGAATGGGTATAGTCTGCAGGACAGGAGAGGCTTCCAGTGTCACAAAGGCACAACCTGAAGTTTAACAGAGCAAAAGATTAGTCAAACCAATTGATTGTAAGCAAAGGCACAGTGCATGCCCAACATCTCTCTGGCAGAGGATCACACCACGGCAGAGCACGGTTTGACCCCAGTGTGGCTAGCAACATGAACAAGACTGGCTCTACCTAATAATGGTCGGTTAAAGTACAGTGAGATCATTTTTAATAGTAAGCTAATTTTTGACACATTTTTTTATCTACAGCTTAGCCAACTGTTGACTTAAAACAACTGTACTGATGAATCTGAGACTATTTTGTAAATTGCAAATGTTGCTTTGGGAGAGAATTTTACTCTGGCAGTTGCTTTTGTGACATTTAAATTCTGCCATGTTAAATTTACAAGTTTTACTGCTCAAGATCAGTTGTGTAGACTAGGGCAGCCTCTCCCAAAATGTCAGACTATTGTTACTGAAGAGGCAATGTACAGTTGTACACTGGCTAGCAGGACTGTCTTTGGATGTATGAATTCAGACATGTGGGTCTTTTACAATTGCATGCTAGGGATTGCCAGAAGGGAAAAAAAAATTGGGTTTGTCTTCTTGGAGGCAAATTCAGCTTTCACAAGGTTGGCAAATACCAACCAAAAAGCTAGGTGCACAACTGCCCCTGAATTTAATGACAGAAATGCTTGAATTTCTGAAAATTGCAACCACTGTCAATGTACTTTCAACCTGTTGAATTAGCACCAGAGGCAGTGGAGAGAGAGGAGAGGAAATTTTGCGCTTGCACATCAAATACTAGAACAGTGAGGAAAGGTAAAGGTTAATTAGACTGTTTAAAAACCCTGAACTCCCTTTATGAGGATATTTGTAAACTTGCCTTATTTGTACCTTTAAGAAATACACACATCTTGTGGAATAGCACCTGTCTCCTGTAGTATATTTCCATTACTAAACCTCTGTATGTATTTTAGGGAAGTGAATCTATAAACTATTTCCATTATATACACATACAGACATACACATGTACAAATGTATAATTCAATAGCCTATAAAATTAGTATGACTTGTCCAAGTTTTTTACAAGTTATAAACAAACTGACTATAATTTTCCTCTTATTTCCTTGTTTTCATAGTGCAACTAGAGAAAATTAGGGAACCAAATATTGTTATGGATATTGGGGGTAAAACCCTGGCTCAGCTGACTTCATTGGAAACAAAATGTCATCCTTACACTCCAGGGTGAACAAGCAGAGATGTTTATTTCCTCTTGAGAAATGAGGTACTTCCCAGGATCAGACTTCACTGTCTTGGTCTGTGTTCACATGCAGGCTGCAGACTGTTTCTGCTGTTGTCTGTGAGTTAAGTGCCAAAGGACAAGGAAGGCTCACAGCTTGCAGGGGTTCAGCAAACCCGCCAAAACTTTTCAGTTCCTGCAGACTCACATCTCCAGCCAGCTCATAACCTCTCTTACAATTTTAACACCAATTTGTACCAAGTCTGTCTGATTACACAACTAATGAATTCAGCTCCCAGAGTTTTGTTGACAGGATGATACAAGAAAGAGTTGCCAGTTAAAGAAGAATAAACATCATCATCTGTCTTGCCTACAGTGGACTTGCATACAAAGGGCTGTGGCTTCAGACAAAAGGGTGAACGTCTGTATCACTAATGTTACCTAAAGTGAGCAATCACATTTTAGGAGACTTAGCCTAAATGTGCAACTGTCTCATGCATGCAATCTCCCTAACCCGAGTGCGTGTCCAAGGCCCGTGGTGCTTGCTGTCCTGAGAGAGAGGAATGGTTTGCAGTGCAGTATGCGCAGATGATTCTCAGGCTCAGGCAGGGTGAAGAGGTGCTGCTGGTATCTCAAGCCCTCGCCCCAGCCACAGAGCGCAGGTTTTCATTCCCTGGCCAGCTTATGTGGTGTAGGGGTCTCCCACTGCCACAGAGGCTGTCTCAGCCCCTGGGCGCAGACATTTCCTGGGTGGGTGTCTCTGTCAGCCTCGTGAAGCTCTTCTGCTTCATATGAAAATGCATAAATATTCATTGATAAGAACAAGTGACAGCAACTACATGTAGCATCACTGTTGGCATCTGCGCCACCAGTGGGGCTGCCAGCAGTGTGGGCAAGCAAGGAAGGGGCTTTACTAAGGTAAGTTTGGCAGCAGATGGCAGGAGTTTGCCATTATGACATTCTCGCCCAGTCGTCAGAGTGCCTCAAGGAAGACATAGGATTCAGGTTGTGCTTCAACAGGTATTTCAGTTTATTGAATAATTGGGCCTCAGCTCACATGCTGACATTTGCTCACAGATGCCTTAGGTATCTCTCTGCTCACCTTGCCATCTATTCCAGCTCCCCTTCCTGGGAGCCTTCCTGACCTTATACCCTATATTCCCTTCCTAACTGTCAGCCAGCTCTGTGTAGGGGACTGAGTGCCAGTTTAGATAAGACACATGCTACATACACTATGCAGACAAGCTGGAGTGCGTGTCCTACTTGCACAATGTAACACGGAGTTTTCCAAGGTAGCTCAGGGCCCAACAGAAGTATAGTCATGCTGGGGATATCTCCTGGTGCCTGACGAAAAGTGGGATAAAAAATTTGAGGAAATCACCACATTAATGTAGATATATTGCTTCTAGTTCCAAAGCTAACAACTGAGATGTGGTTGAGGTTTCTCTTTCCTGTATTGCTGCACATAGCCTATCTTGAGAAGAAAGCATGCTCTGTGCCATCCTCTTTTGTCCTTTGGGACATAGGGATAAAGAACTGAAGCGCTGAAACTAAATAATACAGCCCTTTACAACCGGATCTCTTCCTGAAAACAAAATTTGGCTCCCGAAATGTTATCAATGGTGGTGGTGACCTGTGAGTTTTTCCTTACGGTGTTACCATTTGCATGCAAAATGAACATGTAAAACACTGGTCTGTGAGACACAGTGCCACAGAGGTGTGACCTAGGGACCAAGGGAAGGACTTCTCCACACCAAACCATAGGTGTCTGCAAGGTGGGTAGCACATTAATAGCCCACGTATGTGACAAATCCCTTGTGCTGTCTCCTGTGAATAGCTGTGAGGACAAGACTACCCTGAGGTGAGAACAAAGTGATCACAACACATGTTACTATTCCCCTTAACACTGTTCTCCATTCACAGCTTTCAAAAACAGAGCGTGTATTTTGGGGAAGGAAACTGCAAAATTGATCAAGCATCAAGGCTAACTTTACAAAGGCAAGGCCTGCATTTGGAGCACCACCAAAAATCCCAGTCTGACAACACTCCTCTTTCCTGTGGGCATGAGGCCATTATTCCTACATCCAACATGGGGCCAGAAGAGAGGGGGAGGTAAGCCAGGTGAAATTGTCCCTGGCACCATGTCCCCATGCCAGATTGGCTGGGTATGAATGACTAAAGTCAAAATCTGAAAGATGGAATTGGTATCCTTGGTTTTTCGTGGTGCTTCAGGTACACTGGGTCAAAACATTTGCTTTTCACCTCTGGGAAGCAGGACTTAGGTCCACTCTGGGAGTCAGAAAATAACTGCGGTGGGGAAGCACCGGCTGGGGATGTACCTGGACCTGTGGCTTTCAGTGTCCCTCTGGAGCCAGGTACTGCCCAGCAAGTGCTGCCTCCATGGGGCAGCATGAATGTGTGAAACATGTACAACAGTGGTCAGGATGCAGCTGCATTGTCCAACCCCCCTAAGTCCACTCATGTCTTGAGAATGGCCTTTATAAAATATAAATTTTGTTACCGTAAATTCAGTCTCAAAAGAACCCTCTAAGACTTAGTCTGAAGTTTTAGAAGACAGGCATTCTTTATTGCAGTGCTGGATGCACGGGGGATCGTTCCACCTAGCGTGCATGCCGAAAGACAAAAGCGCACTTATTATATACAATAAAAGAAATGAATATTAATGTAATTTCTGAGAAGTACACACGTATTTTCAGAGGTGCATATGTTAACACATTGCGCAAGTGTACTAAAATTTGGGGAAGGGTCTCTGAGGGGCTTCCAGGTGGGTTTTCAGTGGTCTGTCGTGGTCCCTAGTGGTTGTTGAAGAGGTGTCTTAGTGTCCTTTCCATGAACTCAGAGGTTTTTTCATATATGGCCTCTTCTTGGCTCATTGTTCTGCCTGTAAAATTTCTCAGCTTTCTTATCCTTGGCTCCCACAGGTATCTGTGGTTTCTCTACCCTTCCTGGATGCACCCATCACACTTGCAAAAATTATGTCCTTGGGCACGTTCTTGTCTGAGGCCCCTTACAGCAATTAGCACCAACTGCTTGCAGGCATCAGCTAGCAAGCATCAGTATGACTAAAAAAATGTTGAAGATGTATGTATATCGAGGTATGAAAGAGAAAGATCGCAACAGGACAGTTGGAGAAGTGTAACTACTGTAAAATTTTCTTTAATAATTTATTTCTCTGCTTAATTTAGAAATGCCTACACCTAGTGACTCTAAGGAAGATTTCTGAAATATCAGGGCAGATTATTATTTGCCACAGGAGACAGAGATTTCTATTAAAGAAGAAGCCTGGTGGTCCAACAGGCTGTGTCTAAACGCTTTGTCAGTGTGCCTTGCAGCTCTGTACCAGGGTTCATCTTCTGCCATGGTCCACAAGGAAGGTCTCTGCAGAAGCCGTTCCCCTTCCTCTCTGGCCTGCCTGCCCGATTTTCCTCCCGTGGACCCTGTCCTGGAATCCTGGCCTAATTCAGAGCCTGGAAGGGCAGGGACATGCCTGTGTTTGATATCCATAGAAGCACTGCTGCATCCACTGCTTCACAAGCGACTGTGAAGCCCTGTAGTCTCCAGGTCTGTCAGTGCTGACTAAGCTGCATATTGACTGCCCTGAAAACTCCAGGGACTAGAGGGGAAAGGTCTCTCAAGTTATTGTCTCCATGTTTTGCCTAGCACAGAACTGTTCCCTACAGTACGTTATTTATATGTGATACGATGTGAACTGCCCAGTTGCAAATGACTCTATCCTTGAGCTCCTGTAACATTTAAATGATTTTTCTGGCTTGATAGAGCCTCTGTACCAGGATATTATTTTTGATGCTAAGAATGCACTTTCTTCCCTTCATTTTCTTCCCAATTTCTGTTGACTAAAGCTTGTAAAACTCTTCAAATAATTCCTTCGTTCCATTCACATCTCTTGAAAAAGTCCCCTATTCTTCTTACCCCCACTTATAATTTAGCATTTACACACAGTTATATCTTTTAATCTGTCTCCATCAATTAATACCGCCTGCTCCTTAATCATTTTGATTGCTCTTTTCTAAATCCCCATCAGTTTGTTTTGTCTTTCTGGTTCTGAGGTTTGCAGACTAAACAATCAGCAGCCTATGTACTGTCTCATCAGTGCAGCGTACAAAGGGTCAAACCGGCTGTGATATATTGCTTCTATACATAAAATTGAAAATTTAACTGTGTTCTCTTTTTTCTTGCTGTTGGTTGTTTTTTTTGGGGGGCGGCTACTAGATTGCATTGCAAATTAATGTTCAAATCACTGCCCATTAATGTCCATGGTCTTCTCCAAGTTTGTTTCTGCATATGGTGCCCCTCCTTTCTGAGGCTTGCAGATAATGTACTTGGCTGTGACAGACGCTACATCCCCTTGTTTGGGTGCAGTCTTTAGGGTTTCGCCCTTTTTATTGTTATAGGAATAAAAGAAACATTAGAACCAAGCCTGTATCAAGCCACATGCAACGTCAGGAAAAGCAAATTTTACGCCAAATAGCTACGTTGTCCGAAGCCAGACTATCCTCTGCACTGCAAAAATCAGAGATTTCACTCAAACTTTATTAATTAATGAGACATATATATATATATATGGTAAGGTTGTGCTGCACCCCCCTGCCAGGACGCCACCGCACCCGGGGGTGCGGCACAGCCAGCTCCGAACCTCGGAATAAGCCCCCGGCCCGTAACACCACCCAGCCACGCTATAGAGGGGTGCGGCACCGGGGTTGGGGGGGGGTGGGGGTGGGGGTGGGGTGGGGGGGTGGTGTCTGTGTATCTGTGTCTGTGCGTGTGTCTCTGTGCATCCGTGTGTCTGTGTCTGTGCGTGCGTGTGTGTCTGTGTCTGTGTGTGTCTGTGTATGTGTCTGTGTATCTGTGTGTGTCTGTGTGTATGTGTCTGTGTGTCTGTGTGTCTGTGTGTGCCTGTGTGTGTGTGTGTGTGTGTATCTGTGTGTATCAGTGTGCGTCTGTGTGTCTGTGTCTCTGTGTGTTTGTGTGTGTGTGTGTCTGCGTATCTCTGTGTGTGTCTGCATCTGTGTCTGTGTGTGTATGTCTGTGTGTGTGTCGCTCTGGGTGTGTGTGTGTCTGGGTGTGTGTGTGTGTCTGCATCTGTGTGTGTGTGTCTGCGTCTGTGTGTCTGTGTGTCTGTGTGTGTGTATGTGTGTCTGTGTCTGCATCTGTGTGTCTGTGTGTGTCTGTGTGTGTCTGTGTGTGTCTGTGTGTCTCTGTGTGTGTCTGTGTGTCTGTCTGCGTCTGTGTCTGTGTGTCTCTGTGTGTGTATCTCTGTGTGTCTGTGTCTCTGTGTGTGTGTCTGTGTGTGTCTGTGTCTGCATCTGTGTCTGTGTCTGTGTCTGTGTGTCTGTGTCTACGTGTCTGTGTATGTGTCTGTGTGTGTCTGTGTCCCCGTCTGTGTCTCTGCGTATGTGTGTCTGTGTGTGTGTCTGTGTCAGTGTCTGTGTCTGTGTGTCTCTGTGTCTGTGTGTGTGTGTCTGTGTGTATGTGTCTGTGTGTCTGTGTGTCTGTGTGTGCCTGTGTGTGTGTGTGTGTGTGTATCTGTGTGTATCAGTGTGCGTCTGTGTGTCTGTGTCTCTGTGTGTTTGTGTGTGTGTGTGTCTGCGTATCTCTGTGTGTGTCTGCATCTGTGTCTGTGTGTGTATGTCTGTGTGTGTGTCGCTCTGGGTGTGTGTGTGTCTGGGTGTGTGTGTGTGTCTGCATCTGTGTGTGTGTGTCTGCGTCTGTGTGTCTGTGTGTCTGTGTGTGTCTGTGTGTCTCTGTGTGTGTCTGTGTGTCTCTGTGTGTGTCTGTGTGTCTGTCTGCGTCTGTGTCTGTGTGTCTCTGTGTGTGTATCTCTGTGTGTCTGTGTCTCTGTGTGTGTGTCTGTGTGTGTCTGTGTCTGCATCTGTGTCTGTGTCTGTGTCTGTGTGTCTGTGTCTACGTGTCTGTGTATGTGTCTGTGTGTGTCTGTGTCCCCGTCTGTGTCTCTGCGTATGTGTGTCTGTGTGTGTGTCTGTGTCAGTGTCTGTGTCTGTGTGTCTCTGTGTCTGTGTGTGTGTGTCTGTGTGTGTCTGTGTATGTGTCTGTGTGTCTGTGTATGTGTCTGTGTGTGTGTCTGTGCATGTGTGTGTCTGTGTGTGTGTGTGTCTGTGTGTCTGTGTGTGTGGCTGTGGCTGTGGCTGTGTGTGGCTCTGTGTGTGTGTGTCTGTGTGTGTGTGTGTCTGTGTCTGCATCTGTGTCTGTGTGTCTGTGTGTGTGTGTGTGTGTGTCCATCTGTCTGTGTCTCTGCGCGTGTGTGTCTGTGTGTGGTCTGTGTGTGTGTCAGTGTCTGTGTCTGTGTGTCTCTGTGTGTCTCTGTGTGTGTGCCTGTGTCTGTGTGTCTCTGTGTCTGTGTATGTGTCTGTGTCTGTGTATGTGTCTGTGTGTGTGTGTCTGTGTCTGTGTGTGTGTCACTGTGTGTGTATCTGTGTGTGTGTCTGCATCTTTGTGTCTGTGTGTGTCTGTGTGTGTGTCTTTATGTCTGTGTGTGTGTCTGTGTGTGTCCGTGTGTGTGTTGCTCTGTGTGTGTCGCTGTGTGTGTGTGTGTCTGTGTGTGTGTCGCTGTGTGTGTCTGTGTCTGTGTCGCTGTGTGTGTGTGTGTGTGTGTGTCTGTGTGTGTGTGCGCGCGCGCTCTCCCGCCCGCCCCCTAGCGGTCATTTCCTGCACTCTCCGCCGCCCTTGAGCGGCGGCGTAGTCCCGCCCCCAGCCCCGTTGCGAGTGGCTGGCGGGCGCCCGCGCCCTTTTCTGATTGGTGCCGGCCGCGCCCAGGAGGCTGCGCTGCGCCGCGCCGCGCCGCGGGCACAAGGCTGGTTCTGGGTGGGGAGGGGTAGGCTGTCATGGAGGAGCTGGACGGGGCGCCGGGGGCGGCGGCGGCGGTGGGTGCTTTCCTGTGAGGTCTGCTGCGGCGGGAGGTGGCTGATAGAACCCCAGGAAGGTAAGCCGTAGCCCGGTGGCCCTTTCTGGCCGGCTTCGGGCGGATGGGCAGGCCGGGGCGGGCCGTGAGGGAACCTGGAGCGGTTTGGGGCCCTGAGGAGAAGGAGGGTGGAGGAGGGGGCTCGCTTTGAGAAGGGCGGCGGGCCTCTGGGCGGACTGAGTGTGGTCGTGAGGGAAAGGGCAGTCTCAGGCTCTCCTCACCGCCTGAGGCTTGGCTAGAGCGTGGCGGCCGCGGCGTTCGTCGCCTTCCCCGCCTGGCTTTCCCCCGTGGGGTGCGTGTTTGCGGGACTCCTTGGGGGAGCGGGGGGTGCTTTTTACTTAAGCTAAACCTTAGGACAAGTCGGGGGTAGGGTAAGGGAGAAGAAGATTCTTATGCGGCTGGTATGGATAACACACTGGTAGGGTCAACCCCTTGTTCCCCACCAGCTTTTTTCAGGGGACACTGCGCAGCCTGGGAGAGTCCTGAGGAAGGCGGCGGGACGTCAGTGCACGACAGCAACGAGTTGTTTGGGTATAGCTGTCGAAAAATACAATTGCAGTTACTTGTTTGGAAAGTAGGAGCTAAAAACATCTAGAATTCGTTCTCTTGCAGGTTTATAACAAGCACGGCCTGTGCTTTGTCAGGACCCTGTTCAGAGTCTCCATGTTGTCCCATGTAGATCAAACTGATCTGAGAAGAAGCTGGGAACGTTCTGTTTGGGCTGTGCGTTTCCCGTAAGCTTTTGACTCTGAAAAAGGAAGGTGTGTATCCTTCTAGAAGCAAAGAGGTACAGACTAAATGGATCTAAAGACAGCGGTGTTCAATGCAGCTCGTGATGGCAAGCTGCGGCTTCTTTCCAAGTTACTGGCAAGCAAAACAAGGGAAGAGGTAGCCCTACTCATGTCAGAGAAAACCAATGGTGCCACACCACTTCTGATGGCGGCCCGTTATGGTCACCTTGACATGGTGGAATACTTGTTGGACCATTGCTCTGCATCAATAGAAGTTGGTGGTTCGGTGAATTTTGATGGTGAGACTATTGAGGGGGCTCCGCCATTATGGGCAGCATCGGCAGCTGGCCACTTGAAGGTGGTTCAGTGTCTGTTAGATCGTGGTGCATCTGTCAACAATACAACTCTGACAAATTCAACGCCACTTAGAGCTGCCTGTTTTGATGGCCACCTGGAAATAGTAAAGTATCTTGTGGAGCACAAAGCAGACCTGGAAGTATCAAACCGTCATGGGCATACATGCTTGATGATCTCGTGTTACAAAGGCCACAAAGAAATTGCGCAGTATTTACTTGAAAAAGGAGCCGATGTTAACAGAAAAAGTGTTAAAGGTAAGTTATTTTTTGACTTTCCTTGTGCTAAATAGAGGGAGAGTTACTCATTTACCCATCTTTAGGAGACTGACAAAAAATATTCTTCTAGCCTTATAAAGTGGATGAGTAAGAGATAAAGTGTGTTTAGCTATGTTTTTACTGTTTTTTTTCAGTGTACTCCTTTGTTAACACTGGTTATATAATTTCATTTTAAATGGATACATTTTAATCTTAAACCCCTAATTCTTAAAAGGACCTAGTCATACAAAATGTCACGTATATGTATGTGCAAAAAGCTAATAAACTTGCTGAGAACTCCTCTTTGTAGTAGGTTGGTGTAGCAACGTATTCAAATATGAGTGTATATTCTTGTTTTTCATACTGTTTCTTAACAAATTAAATATACTGTACATAAAACTGGCCTGTGCCAATAAGGCTAGCACAAGGAAAGATGCCTAAAAGGGAAAAATTCTTTCCTATGCTCTAAGTGAATAACCACTTTGCTCCTCACCCTCCTCTCCCTCCAGATTCTTGAATTTTGGACCTTTGATTTTGGACCTTTTTGCAGTGTTAGTAAACAAAAAGATATATTAGGATTAAATAAACGAAGCTGCAGGTAACTCTGGTCCAAACAGAAGGACTTCTAGTGGTGCACAGATCACGAAGGACATCTCTTTGCCCCTGTTTACAATTACCCTAGTGTTACCATTCAAAGTGAAGATTTCTGTCGTTTTTGCAGTGATCATAATTATGTGGTTTAACCACTGGGTTTTTTATTACATCTGAAACTTATATGTGGGTATGATGTTTGCCTGAAAAGCATACCAATTATTGCAGGTTATGGTTATTTTTTTAGTTCACTGAGCCAGGATTCTGTTTCAGTAGCTTATTTTATATATATATATATATATATATATATATATTACTAATCTGCTAATAAACCTTTTTGTCGTGTGATACTTCCACTGCCCGTTTCTTCTTTTAATTATCTTTGTAACAGTATAGTTACTATAGCTTATAGTTATTTCTGTTCAAGTATACTTTGTGTCTAGATTATTGTATGATACTGGTAAATGTCAAATATGAGGATAGTATTTGGGAAAGTTGTTCAGTTAAATATGCCTTTTTCAGCAAATCATGCAGATATGTGGGTTTAATGTAAAGAAAGCTAAACTACGGATTTGTCATAGAGGTGGGCAGAGCAAAATAAATCTTCCTTTGTAAGCATTTAAGGTTGCTTATGAATCATCATGGACTTGTGATAGGATAAAAATGTCATTTTTCTAGACAGGGTTCTTGGAATAACAAGTTAAATATAAAGTATGTATTTTTTTTTAGTTTTAAACCTATCCCTTTATATGATACATATGAACAGAGCATGCCTGTTAAATATCTCATGTAACAGGGAAAAAGATGTATCTCTGCTGCTCTTTTCCCCCCTCATTTTGTGTATTGGTGGAGAAGGCTTACTTTACGGGTCCTTACTATTCACTTTGCTAGTGCATTAGTGTTATTTGTCTTTGTTTAAATGACTGAGTGGCAGCCACGCACTCCTGACAATTTTCTCAGTGCTCTCAGTTTCTCTATCTTAATTCCTTTCTCTCTCTGCTTCCTTTATTTTCTGTGTGACTCACAACCAGGCACATGAGCAAAGGTTCATAATGTATAATTGATCCTTATTTAAATTAAATTTAAAAGAAGTTGGATTATACTTTGAACTTCCATGTATACAAATGGACATGTGTATGTAATAGATATCTGTGGTCAAGTATGTGGAATATGTCTTTATATGTGGAAATCCCCTCTGATATAACATGAGCATACTCTTTGGCATCTTAAAGCACTCTGATCTCTGAAGTTTATTTATTTAATAAGCCGCAGTGAGGTAGAGAGAAAGAAAATACTATGAACCCTGAAAGTTAGCTGTGGAAGGTCAGAACAACTGAGCAAAACTGGTAGCCGTAAGTATTGCAACAGTATGGACATTGCAGTGGCTGAGGCTCAACACCTAACCTTCTCAACTTTGTTTTGCAAGAATGCTCAGTACTTATTAATTTCAAAATTAGTATTTCCAACAGGATTCATTCGGTGTTGTGATGTTCCACCTCAAAGTCTCTGTGTATTATTTTCAGTTTCTGCTTCTCCCTGCTGTGTACTAAACAATTGACAGTGTGTCTACACTTTGTAATAGAGATACACACAGAACCCGAGTGCTCTGGTTTTGAGTAGTAAAAGTTGTTGCTATCCTTGTATCTGAATTCTTTTTAGATAGGCCCCTTCCTGGGCCATGTGTGAAGAAGCCTGTGCTGTGAAAGATGTAAAAGCTTTAGCTACTGTAAATTTTGCTGCATTTAAAATTACAACTCTCCTTATAAGACCAAAACCATATAACTTCAGTAGACATGCTGTTATGGGAGATTACTGTAGATTCTTCTCCAGTTTTATTCTTAAAAGTGGAGGGGGAGGGCTAAATGATTTGAACTATTCCTTGTGTTTTTCCACTGGATTTTCATATGGCAAGGTAGAACTTTATTCACATTTTAAAAGCCAGGAAAATCTAGACCTGGGGAAGATATGAAAATGTTTTCAGTTATTGACAGTTCCAGGGAAAAATCCAGATACTTCGAGATGAAAAAATAGTTAAGTTCACAAGCATCCAAAAGTCTGGGTGACAACTGAGACAGGCTATAAAAGAGCAGGTGAAAACACGCAGTGAAATACTGCTTCTAAAATACAGACAGAATCCCACAACTGAGTTTTGGTCTACAAAAATTAAGAATGCAGAGATTCTTGAAAGACAGTTGTGCAAGTGCAAAAGTACAGCTAGGAAATGATTTAAGATGTTCATAAAGACTTCAGAGTCTGAGTCAGATAAGATGCTACACTGAGGTAAAGAGTGTAGGTCTGGCACTGTCTCACAGGAGATGCTGGTGAAGAAGAAGGTAACGATGTTTGGGGTAGTTAAGTGCTATACTGTGAAAGATGGCCGATGGTTCTGAATTTAAAGTATGAATCTTTAGTTGTCTTTTTCTACTGTTTTGCAGATCTGAACTTTCACAGTTTTCCCAAACTTTTATGAAGCACATAGGCAACAAAAATGTAAACAAAGGATTTTTTAAAAAATGGTTTAGGTTACATGAACAGTTTTAGTGAGGGGGGGAAAATTGATTCCTGGGATAGGAAGTATGGTTTATTTTCTCTTAGAATTGTGCAAAACAGCAAAGATATATATATATATATATATATATATTTTTTTTTTTTTTTTTTTTGTAGAAAAGCAACACTTACAAACTGAGTTAATTCACCGCTGTCTTCCTAACTCAGAGGCTTCTACAGTATATTACTCGTGGTTTAGGAAGCTGCAGATTAAAAAGAACAAAGCTTAGTAAATTTCACTGGTATATAATAATATCTTAAATGGCAAGTTGTTTTCTGTTTCCCCCCCCCCAAAACCCTACCACTCTTTAAGATCTTAAAAGCTTTTATGCTGCTCTGTTAAAAGGAGGAATGGTAGCAGAAACCTGATTTTTTTCAGGAGGTATAACCATAAAACTAAACCTCAAGTGAAGCACAGACCTATCTTTGTGCTGGATGAAGAGGATGTTCTGTGTGTTGGCTGCAAGCAGTTTTCTGTTCTGCTGCACTGTAAAGCCTGCCAATGATCTATTGTTACAGTGGTGCTCCCTTACCGTGTTCAGAATAGACCTCTGGATTCTTGAATACAGTGTTTCACTGATGTGTTTCTGTGCACAGTCTTCGTTGGGCTGCTATGTGTTGGGAGGGAAATGCTTACTCTTGTAGTTCAAGTGGTAGTAGTCTTTGGGCCTTCAAAATACAGATTTGGGCTCTCTTGGGAATGTACCTGGGGAAGTGTTTGTTTGATCTTATATTTAAAATAAAATACTTCATATAATTGCCCCAATAAAATTATTTTGCATGCAGATCGTTTTAAAGGAACCTTATACTTATGTTCTAACTCCAGACAGGACCCTTAGATCTTGCATTTTGAAAATCTGCAATGCATAGGTTGATAATTTGTCTTATGCTTTATCCTCATCCACCAAACTTGCTGCAGTAATGGAGATTCATTCCCTTCCTTTCTGCAAATAATAAGTTAAATTATAGATACAGGTGCCGATAGCCAGGATGGTCTGAATGTAGTGGTGCAGGGAATAAGGACTCTCTTCCAAAATATTGACTTGAAAGGCAGATATTTTTTCTGAACATGGCCTGTAAGTCTTTCCATTGCTCAGCTCTTGTTATGTGGTCTCTTGCTCTTCAAGATCACCTTGGATATTTGTGGTTTTTGCTAGTGGTCTTCACTAACTGTTCCTCTTCTGTAGTTAGCAGACTCATCTGCTAGCCAAAAAACTAATTCTTCTCCTCCTGAGTGTTAGAAAATTTCCTAAGAACTGCTGGACTAGGTGTTCCTTTGGGGGTCTCTTGAGATCTGCACAGGAATGTTTGGTTGCAAGCCAGACATTCTTTGTAATTTATGATCCTTCATACTACTGTAGCAGTTGGAGGGATTTGTGTATTTTGAAATTGCAAGTAACACTATGATTCAAAATCTTGTTCTTGAATTCTACTGGCACAGTATTTGATTAGAATAGCTTTGTAAAATAATATGGAGGACAAGGCTTGTTGACTTTGCTTCCTCATTTTGGGAAGTATAGAAGCAATACAGACCTCAGTCTCTATGGGCACTGTATCAGGGTTATACATATAGTAGTACTGCATCAAGGGCTAGTGCTATTTCAGTATTGTCATTTATGTGGGGTACTGGAAGGTGTAACACTAAAACCTGCTGGTAAGGGAAAGAAATCTTTTACAGACTAGGCAGACCCAGAAATAGAGGTATTAGAGATTCACACTCTTTTCTCTATGATCAGTGTGGTTTAGTGTGTTAAAAATAATTAATCTTCTCTTGCAGTAAACATTAAGGAGTCAGACAGGTTTGTTCTCTTCTGAGGTTGTCTGTCTTGTCTACTTGCCAAGATTCATTTGGGGGGGGACACAACCAAACTAAAAAACAAAACAAAGCTTCCTTTCTTTTTCTTTTTCGCCATGTGAATAAACCCTTGCTCTAAGTGTTCTACGTCCTTTTTCTGTTGGGTTTTTTTTGCCTTTTTTGATCAATATTATATGGTGCAGTACACTGCATTTTGTAAATATTTTGTGTGTGATGCTATGTGGAAACTGAACTTCAGTAGGAATGTCTGTAAATAAAATAAGGAAGATACAGTTTAAAGGAATAAATTCTTGAATTTCAAGTAAAAAGGAGTTTGTGTTGAAATTAAGTGATTAACAGCATGCTTTGTATAGGTAATCTTGATAATACAAATTCTCATGAAGTTCTTTGGTGAGCAGGAGAGCAATTATTCCATTACAATGTATGGAAACTAGATTAAAATAACTTGCTGAGATTAGCAGTTCTTTGCAATTTTACTTATTTTCTTCTTAATGGGAAGACATAGTTTTAGTTTTTCTTTGTCATGCTTACTAAGTGTAGGGATGTATAACACTTTTCTTGTGTACTGTCCATGTTTGTATGTATGTAGCAATACATTTTTTAAAGAAATCAGTAAAACTCTTGGAAGACTTAATTATTTCAAGTGTTCTGTTAGGAAAAAAATCAATGTTACATGAACAACTTCACCTTTATAAAAAAGATTGATTTCATCTGTAAGGCAGCAAAAATATGTGCACATGGTTAATTTTTTACATAGTTGTCAGTCATTTAAATTAGATCTTTTTTCTCTTATGTTTAAAGATCTTGGATATGAAATAATATTGATACTAAATTTTAATGTAAATTTTACTACACAGAAATTTGATAAAGCATTTTGAATTAGGAAGTGGATATACTTAATTGGGTGCAAATCAAGACAAATCACTTTTCATGTCATTGCTTCATTTTATTTCATTCCCATGTCAAAAGCTACCAGTCTATTTTGGGAATTACTTGCTTCTGACATAGAAAACATGTCCTCATTATGAATTTGAATGCCCACCCCCCACTCAGATAAGCTTTTGGTAACAGTGGGTAGTTAGATAATTAGTTCTGTGATATATGAAGTGTTTGTGTAATGTTCAGACCACTTTTAAAGGACTGTAACAAAAGGAATGAAACATTAACCTATGGTGTCAACTGACCATACCTTTTTCCTTGATTTGTAGTTGCAAGATTTGGAAGGACTGGAGATGGGTTTATTCCATTTCTTTGTTGCTGTTCTTAATTAGAGGAAGTTATTAGGTAATGTGAATAGTAGACTTTTATATGGATGGAAATGGTTTGTAAGTGGTATTAGCAATATAGTATAGTGGCACTCACTTTCTAGCAGAGCAGTGTAGTGTCTACCAAAACATTTCCAGTCCAAATTTGTTTCTGTGCAAGAATGATGAGCCTTTCATGTTGTTGTAATATTAGCTGTCTTCTATATGTGATTAAATTCCTGCAGATCATTTTGGAATTAAAAATGGATTAAGAAAATTTAATGGAATTGTTTTGAAATAATCATTCACATCTTTAAAAACATAATTTGACCAACATCTTCGTATGTGTCCCTTGGAAAACTGCTTATCAAAGAGAATGAATTCCAAATTACTTTGACTTATTTTCAGCCTTTTTCCTTTTTAATACAGTGATAGACAGAATGTTGATTTTTAGTTTGTTACTGAATAAATAATGTTACAAAAATTGAACTGCTGAATTGTGTTAAGCCACGGTTTATTCCTGTCACTATAGACAGTATAGTGTTTTCTAAATGGATGAGTGAGTTCACAGAATAATGGTTGATTTACCATACTTATTTGAACTATTTAATTCCTGGCCAATATGTGGAACATCTACTTTGAATTAGATATTAAGGCCACTGCCATGTTTTCTTTCAAGTTCTTCCTCAAATTTAAGGCTTGATACTTGCTAGGTGTAGACAGCTGGTAATTTTGTTATTGATTAAGGTTGGGGTCTATGTTTTTTTTAAATTGGCAGCTCTCAACTATCTGTCTACCTGTGCCCACTTCTAGTGGGTGGAAGCTTGCTTTATTTACAAGGTATCCTTTCCACTACTGTAGCAGTCCCATTCAGTTAAACTTAAGTGAGGTGCAGCCACTAAAATTTAATGGTGTTGGCCTCTCTTTGTTAGTTTGCACATGGCTTAAAATAACTATGGTTGTTTTAATTCTATGGGCTACTACAATGTAAGTGGCTAAAAAATTACACTACTTCTGATATGTCCTCAGTAACAGCTGTTTAAGCTTAAGTCAGTAATTGTAATACAAATAAAACCCCCATTTTTTAAAATTAAGGACATCCAGTTGGACAGAGCAGTGAAATTCCTTGGAGTCTTAAGCATATTTCCACATGTTCTGCATAGCTACATTGTAGATTAATGACATACTGTTGGATTGGACCTGAATTTACCCAGACAATGGCCAAGATTAATTTGTGTGGACATTTTCAGTATTAGTGTCACAGCATATATGCCTGGCAATTGATAAAAGAGTGTCAAGAGCAACATCATACAGTGATAGATCTACAGTGTGTAATGTGAATAGCTGCCATTGATCCTATTGCCTAAGTCAGCAAAATGGTGAAGCAATAGTAAGAGCTTTGTTACTAATACCTTTTGGCTTATTTGTCATTAATATGCTTTTATGTTACAACTTTTAAAATATCTGAAAAGTATTGACTTGAAGATGAAAAATAGATGTCAAGTCTAGTATTTCAGAGCTCTCTTGAATACACTCTGAAATGACTATTTTAACTGGTGGCTCGGCCAACACCCAGATGCATCTGGTTTTGTCTTCATCACTGAGTGCAGAAGGTCTGAGGAACCAGCCAGTCTCTAGTTCTGGATTGACTGCTGTACTTGCTTTTTAACTAGACTTTCTCCAGCATAGCCAGAAGACTTACAAAGTGTGTGTGTTGGTGAGTTTGTATGTTTGTCTGCATTTGACACCTTCCCATCTTAGGAATTTAAGGATCTCATGCTCCTCAATACTGAGTTATCAACAGTTTTCTGGCCTGTGATTTGTGGTAATGACAAAGGGAATTAGAGTTGATAAACTATGCATGCCAAATTCACCAAACTTTTAATCCATCTAAATTTGGTTAAATCTCTGTTCCTGCAATTGGAAATTTTGTTGGTCTTGGTAGAGACTGTAGTGTGACCAGACCTATAGCTAACCTAATGCTCTCTATTAGAGATAAAAATTGCCTAAGGCATTAAAGATCAAAAATCACTTGCCATTGCATGAACTGGATTTAACTTTGTGAATCTTGAACTAACAGATAATTTCAGGTGCCACTTTGTGTTGGGATGTCTTCCTCATCTTACTTGTTAGTAAATTATAATAAAATCACTGGCCTGGTTTCAGGAAAGGAATATTTTGCAAGTTCAGTTCACTGTTAATGAAACAATCTGATATTTTCTGTGAGTTTTTTTTAAATGTTTGGAACTTGCACTTAAAGTACTGGTTGAGGGAACAAAATATGTTCACAACTCTGCTATAATTGCAAAAACCTGTTAAACTTGAGTCATAATCTTTTGAAAATAACTTTTTACACATCTTTTGTATGAGTTTGATTAGTGTATCACCTAAATTTTGGTATCTGCTGAGCATGGATTGAGACTCAGCTTGTCCCGAATAATTGCCGTTCCTCCTTAGTACTGTTCTTCTGGATGCTGGAATTTAGAGCAACAGAGTCCTTGAAATGTGCTGTCAGTTCTTGAGATGGTCCACAAACATGTTCAAGGAAGAAGCAGCAGACCAATTTACATGTAAAGTTTTGAGAAGTGAAAGATTAGAAGAGAAAGAGTGAGGAAGGGATGATTGGAATACTAGTGGGGAAACCAAGGCAAAATGCCCAGTGCCCATAAGAAAAAATTCATATAAACAGACCTTGAGTCTCTACAGACTACCTTTTCTGCATACCAAAACTTGCAAAAGCATTGGATGAACATCTTATCTCGGGGGCTTGTAAACAGAAGGTAAAATCAAGCTACTACTTTATAAACTGTAATTCGAAACAGAATAGAGGTCTACATTGTTGATCTAAGGTATCTGGTTCTGAAGGCAACAAGTGGGTATTGAATTCAGAGGACAGTCATTATGGTTTGACCAGGTTTTGCTTTTGTGTTTTTTCTTCAACTTTATATCTTCTTACTGTGTCTTGTTAGAAAGAAGTGTGCTGGGAAGTCACATATATAAAAGCTAGATGTCAAAATTATATGTATAGACCTACATTAGGTTCTTACAATTGAAATGAAAATGGAACAAATTTTCTGTTTCTGAATTGTATGTAATAAGTATGAATCTTTTTTCCTTATATACTATACATGTACTAACTTCAAATGTTTTGCTTCTGAATTTCCCATATTTAAGCTAGTATAAACAACATATTCTTGGCAGAATGTATTAGCAGAAATACTTTACCTCTATTTTAGTTTTAATTTACTTCTATACAGTGTTCAGCTTTTAAGACAGATCACAGGTGCTTGAGTTCTGATGGCATGATTTGAGTTTCATTAGCTAAATACTTTAGTACAAAGAGTGAACTGCACAGTGTGGAGATCAGAGCCTGGAAAAAAAAAATAAAGTGTATGAAAATAAGTAGAAGCTGTTTAGATCAGTAGACTATACAAATGCATACTTACCTCAAACATGAGCTGAAGATTTCAAGGCTACTGTTTTGTTTCCTAACCCACCATAGTTCTATTACAGACTAGAAATACAGCAGCAAAGTGCACTGCAAATCACTGTTCTGTTGGCATTAAAAAAGCCTACCAAAAATGCAAATAAGGACATTTCAGGAGACTTCTGTCTCAACTTTTAAAAGACAAATCTGATGACTATGAATGGACAGAGAACACTTAGAAAAGGAGGTCTCATTTGTGAATGTGGAAACTTGCTGACTGTAACAGAAACTGATGATCTGATGGGCGGTTAACTGGAATTTGCAGGGCTAATGATGTAAGAAATCTTAAGGGGGGGGTGGGTTTTTACATGAGCTTTCTGTAAATAATTTACATATCAATGTAGTGGGAGGCTGAAAAATTACTATACCTGAATCTGTAGTATGTATAATATAAAGAACAAGATAGATTTAAATTGTGTAATTTTAAAAGCAGTCAACCACATAAGAGATTTTGTTATGTTGGGAGGGAACCAGGAGAGTTTGTCTCCATCTCATTCTTTTTCCTCCAGTGAAGCGCTCATATTTGAAGTTAAGCAAAATTTTCACCTAGTTGAAGCCTAATAGTTAAATATTTAACTGTGGTGTCCAATGCTTGCTTTCTTATTTTCTGTGAATAGGGTTTCAAACAGGTGGCACTAGTGCTTACTAGAAATTTCTCCACATGGTGTTAGAATTGGAGTGCCTTTATTTACAAGACTGTGCAATGTCATGTTAATGAGAAATAATCTGCATGTAAATAAGATACTTATAACATAGATGGCTTCATGTTGTGTGTTGAAGGCATTTTTTTATTTTTGGCTTTGGGAATCCTAACCAGAGGAACAGAGGGATTAATGTGGAACTTCAGGATAAAGACCAAAGAAAGCATTAACAGCTTGTCTGGGTATACACATGTGCTTGACAAAACATCCAGCTCCCTCAGAATATACTGGCACTCTCAAAGGCTCCAGCTGAGATGAGGGGCCTGTTGTGATGGATTGTATTTTCTGTTGTGTAAAATTATTGCTTCAAAACACATGAATAAAAAGGGTTGGCAGACAGAGAGAGGAAAAGCTCTACTGTAGAGACAAACAAAGCCAATGTTGTGTTAGCCCAGCTTTAATTTTCATAGGAACTCATTTTTTAATCATTGCTGGAGATAGATAGTAAGGGAAATTTCACAAAAGAAGGGAAAAGTGAAACAACATGGAGATAGCAAGCTTCAGTTTCTCTTTCATACTTGAAAGCAGATACAAAATCCCTTACAGAACAGAATATTTCATTTGGAAGGGGCTACAGTGATCCTCTATTCCAACTGCCTGACCACTTCAGGGCTAACCAAAAGTTAAAACATGTTATGAAGGGCATTGTCCAAATGCCTCTTAAACACTGACAGGGTTGAGGCATCGACCACCTCTCTAGGAAGCCTGTTCTAGTGTTTGACCACCCTCTCAGTAAAGAAATGCTTCCTAAGGTCCACACTGAACCTCCCCTGGTGCGTCCTGTTACTGTATCCCAGGGAGAGGAGATCAGCACCTCCCTCTCCACTTTCCCTCCTCAGGAAGGTGTAGAGAGCAGTGAGGTTGCCCCTCAGCCTCCTTTTCTTCTTACGAGACAAGCCCAAAGTCTTCAGCTGTTCCTCACAGGACATGCCTTCCAGCCCTTCCACCAGCTCTGTTGCTCACCTCCAGATGTATTCAAGGACCTTCATGTCCTTCTTAAATTGTGGGGCCCAAAACTACATGCTGCACCAATGTTGAATATAGAGAGATAATGACCTTTCTTGACCAGCTGGCTCCGCTGTGTTGTTTGCACCCCAGGATGCAGAGGTTTGCCCTCTTGGCTGCCAGGGCACATGGCTGACTTATGTTGAGCCTGCTGTCAACCAGCACCCCCAGACCCTTTCTGCCAGGCTGCTCCACAGCCACTTCTCTCCCAATTTATACTCGTGCCCGGCATTACTCAAACCCAGGTGCAGAATCTGGCATTTGTTCTTCTTAAATTTCATGCCATTGAACATTGCCCAATGCTCCAATCTAGATCCCTCTGCAAGGGATCTTTAGGTCTCTAGATCTGCAACTCTGTTGTCCCACAAGAGAGTCAACAGCACCTCCCAGTTTGGTATCATCAGCAAAGTTGCTAATGGTGCATTCAGTTCCTGGATCTGGATCATTGATGAATATATGGAACAGAACTGGCCCTGGGATTGAGCCCTGAGGAGCACTGCTGCTGATCGGTCACCAGCCAGATGTAACACCATTCACTGCAACCCTTGAGCTTTGTCCTTGCAGCCAGTTCTTCACCCAGTGGGCTGTGAACCCACTCATCCCACGGTTGGACAACTTGTCCAGAAGGATGCTGTGAAGGACAGTATCAAAAGCCTTACTGAAATCCAGAAAAGCTACATCCACCACCTTTCCTTTATCCACTAGGTGGGTGACCTTATCAGAGAAGGATATCAAATTAGTTACGCAGGACTTTCCTTTTGTGAACCCATGTTGACTGTGCCTGATGATTGCATTGTTCTTTAAATGCCTTTCAATAGTATCCAGTATGATCCATAATTTTTCCTGGAACTGAGTTTAGACTAACAGATCTGTAGTTTCCTGGGTCACTCCTTGTGTCCTCCTTATAAGTTGGACTAACATTGGCTAGCTTCCAGTCAGAAGTGACCCCCAAGACCTTTGGTAGATGAGCGAGAGGGGTCCTGCCATAACATCCACTAGCTCCTTCATTACCCTCAAATGAATCCTGTCAGGCCTCACAGACTTGCAAACATTCAGCTGATACAGCTGGACCTTTACAATTTCAGTGTCTACAAATGGAAAGTCACTGTTCCAACACTTGTGGTCCTCTGACTCAGGGGACTGAGCAGCCCAAGGTCTATCTTTAGTATTAAAGACTGAGGCAGAAAAAAAAAAATATCGTAGAGTCATAGAATGGTTTGGGTTGAAAGGGACCTTAAAGATCATCTAGTTCCAAACCCCCTGCCCTGGGCAGCGACACCTTCCACTAGATCAGGTTGGTCAAAGCCCCGTCCAACCTGGCCTTGAACACTTCCAGGGAGGGGGCAGCCACAGCTTCTCTGGGCAACCTGTTCCAGTGTCTCACCACCCTCACAATAAAGAATTTCTTCCTTATAGCTAATCTAAATCTACCCTCTTTCAGTTTAAAATTGTTACCCCTGATCCTATCACTACACTCCCTGATAAAGAGTCCCTCCCAGTCATTCCTGTAGCTCCCTTTAAGTACTGGAAGGCTACTATAAGGTCTCCTTGGAGCCTTCTCTTCTCCAGGCTGAACAACCCCAACTCTCTCAGCTTGTCCTCAAAAGGCAGGTGCTCCAGCCCCCTGGTCATCTTTGTGTCCCTGCTCTGGACCTGCTCGAGCAGGTCCACATCCTTCTTACATTGAGGGCCCCAGAGCTGGACATAGTACTCCAGGTGGGGTCTCACAAGAGCGGAGTAGAGGGGAAGAATCACTTCCCTCAGCCTGCTGGCCACACTTCTCTTGACTCAGCCCAGGATGTGGTTGGCTTTCTGGGCTGTGAGTGCACATTGCTGGCTCATAGTTTTCCATCCACTACTACTCCCAAGTCCTTCTCGGGCTGCTCTCAATCCACTCATCGCCCAGCCTGTATTTGTGCTTGGGATTGCCTTGCACAGAACCTTGCACTTGACCTTGTTGAACTTCATGAGGTTTGCATGGGCCCGCCTCTCAAGCCTGTCAGGGTCCCTCTGGATGGCACCCCTTCCCTCCAGTGTGTTGTGCACACCACACAGCTTGGTGTCATCAGCAAACTTGCTGAGGGTGCACTGAATCCCTCTGTCCATGTCGCCAACAAAGATGTTAAACTGCACTGGTCCCAACACCGATCCCTGAGGAACGCCACTTGTCACTGCTCTCTGCTTGGACATTGAGCTATTGACTGCAACTCTTGGAGTGCAACCATCCAGCCAATTTCTTATCCACCAAGTGGTCCATCCATCAAATCCATGTCTCTCCAATTTAGGGACAAGGATGTTGTGCAGGACAGTGTCAAGTGTTTTGCACAAGTCCAGGTAGATGACATCAGTTGCTCTTCTGTTATTCACCAATGCTATAACCCGAGCGTAGAAGGCCACCAGATTTGTCAGGCATGATTTGCCCTTTGTGAAACCATGTTGGCTGTCACCAATCCCCTCCTTATTTCCCATGTGCCCTGTCATAGTTTCCAGGAGGATCTGCTCCATGATTTGCCAGGCACAGAGGTGACACTGACTGACCTGTAGTTCTCCAGGTCCTTCTTTTTTCCCTTTTTAAAAATGGGGGTTACATTTCCCCTTTTCCAGTCAGTGGGAACTTCACTGGACTGCCATGACTTCTCTAATATGATGGATAGTGGATTAGCCACTTCATCCACTAGTTCCCTCATGATCCATGGATGCATCTCATCAGGTCCCATGGACTTGTGCACCTTCAGTTCCTTAGATGGTCTCAGACCTGATCTTCTCCAGTGGGTGGTTCTTCCTTCTCCCAGTCCCCACCTTTGCCTTCAGCATCTTGGGCAGAAGCATTGAATGTCTCTGCTTTTTCTTCATCCCTATTAGTCAGGTGACTGTCTTCAACAAGTAATTGATCCAATGTTTTCTTTAGAACTCCTCTTGCTTATTAACGTACTTAAAAAAGCCCTTCTTGTCTGACACAACACTGGCCAGTTTCAACTCTAATTGAGCTTTGGCCTTTTGTGTCTTCTCCCTGCATATATGAACTGCAGCTCTGTAACATTCCTGTGAAGCTTGACTTTGCTTCCAGAGAGCATACAATTCCTTTTTCTTCTTGAGCTGCACAAGGAATTCCCTATTCAGCCAAGCTGTTCTTCTGTTCCACTTGCTTGACTTCTGACACAATGGAATTGCCTGCTCCTGTGCTTTTATGTAGTGGAGAATTCCATTTTAATTGTTTCTTTCAAATAATGACACAAAAATGTCCTTAAAACCTGTTTAATTCTTTCAGGCAATAATATCAAGCATTTTGATTTGTATAACTGCCTGGCAGCCTTGATATTTAATCAGATCTTGAATATTTTGACTTGTCATCAAAGCCTTTCATATAGTCCATAGATGCCAAAACAGCTATTTTTTTAAAAAAGTATTAATGTTTGGGGTTTTTAAACTATTTTTAACTAATTTTTTTTAACTTTTATTGTAAAGGGGTTTGGACTATAATTTGATTACAATTTATGTAACTGTGTTTCTTCTCTTGCAGGAAACACAGCGTTACATGACTGTGCAGAATCTGGAAGTTTGGAGATCATGAAGATGCTTCTCAAGTATTGTGCTAAAATGGAAAAGGATGGTTATGGAATGACTCCCCTTCTGTCAGCTAGTGTGACAGGCCACACAAATATCGTGGACTTTCTCACTCAACATGTACAGACCAGTAAAGCTGAGCGCGTAAATGCTCTGGAACTTCTAGGAGCAACGTTTGTGGACAAAAAGAGAGATCTGCTTGGTGCTTTGAAATACTGGATGCGAGCTATGGAAATGAGGTACAGTGATAGGACTAATATCCTGAGCAAACCTGTGCCACCGACACTAATTATGGCATATGGTTATGCTAAAGAGGTAAACAGCTCAGAAGAGCTAGAAAATCTTATTGCAGACCCGGATGAAATGAGAATGCAAGCACTGTTAATTAGAGAACGCATTCTTGGCCCTTCTCATCCAGATACATCCTACTATATTAGATATAGAGGTGCTGTCTACGCAGACTCTGGAAACTTCAAGCGTTGCATCAACTTATGGAAATATGCTTTGGACATGCAGCAGAGCAATCTTGATCCACTGAGCCCTATGACAGCCAGCAGTTTACTATCATTTGCTGAACTTTTCTCCTTCATGCTGCAGGATAGGGCAAAAGGACTGCTAGGCACCACTGTCACATTTGATGATCTCATGGGTATACTGTGCAAAAGTGTTCTTGAAATAGAACGAGCCATGAAACAAACCCAGTGTCCTCCTGATCCAATACAGCTGAACAAAGCCCTTTCCATCATTTTGCATTTGATTTGCTTACTGGAGAAAGTACCTTGCAGCTCAGAACAGGAGCATTTTAAGAAACAGACTATTTACAAATTTCTTAAGCTTCAGCCTAGAGGGAAGAATAACTTCAGTCCACTTCACCTTGCTGTTGACAATAATACTACATGTGTGGGTCGCTACCCAGTTTGTAAATTCCCATCTCTACAAGTTACTGCTATCCTGGTGGAATGTGGTGCCGATGTAAATGTCAGAGACTCTGATAACAACAGTCCATTACACATTGCTGCACTGAACAACCATCCAGACATCATGAACCTTCTTATCAAGTCAGGTTCACACTTTGATGCCACAAACTCACATAAACAAACTGCTAGTGATATGCTGGATGAGAAGGAAATAGCAAAAAATTTAATCCAGCCCATAAATCATACTACGTTGCAGTGTCTTGCAGCTCGTGTAATAGTGAATCATAACATATGCTATGCAGGGCACATCCCTGAAAAACTAGGGAACTTTGTTTTGCTCCATAGATGATAGTGTGGAGTCCCAGAGTACTGTTTTTGAAGCACGATTCAGTGACAATATTTTCCTTGAGCACTGTTGTGATACACCAGCGTTCCCTTAGGCTTGCTCCATCTTGCTCTCATTGGCTAAAGCGTTGCTAGCATCAGATCTGCAGAGTTGGTTACCCAGTATTTAATATGAATATGCCATATAATATATTTTGTGGATTATTTAGAAATGTAATGCCATATTTAGACTCTTAAAATTGTTTGCCAAAGGCTTGTCTATTCTGGTTTTATTTGCCTGTTGGGTGTTTGGGACTGAGTTGAGTATTTTCCACTGATGTCTTTTTACTATAACTCTTATGTGGATTTTATACAGTTGGAATGTCATCTTTTTTTGGTTTAGCGTGAGCGTTTCTACTCTTACTCTGTTCTTTTTCTATGAACTCATTGCTAAACTGTACCAGTTGTATGGACTTGTTAACATTTGCAACTACCATAAGTGCTTTTATCTTCTCTATGCACTGGCTTAAACATGACTGTTGTGTGTGAGCATTTTTCTATGCAGCACTTGGCCAATTTCAACTTAAATGCCAATTTTGTTTTGCAGTTTGTTTGGAGCTCTTTTGAGAATGCTGTCTTTATAGCATGGTGAATTTTGGAGTTACTTATCAGCTCTCCAAACTTGGGTTTGACTTTTTTGACGGCTGTAACTGAGATTGCTTTCCTTTCAATCCTCTGGAAGTTTGTCTTAAATTTGGGAGAAGAAAATCTCGCTTTTTCTCATTGTAGTCCTCTTGAACTTTAAATCTGAAAATCGTTTTATTGCATCGTGCAGTTAGGGGAAGAGTTCTCATTACGTACAACTGACACCTTCCCCTTTGCACTGATGTCTTGCTTGTGCTGGTTATGTGACTAGATGTGAAGTTTGCTCAAAGTTTAACCTCAAATTTAATGATACACTTTAATGGGAAATAGATCAAATGTATGCTGTAGTTTAAAATTTACAAATCAACTCTAGCTACAAAAGAAACTAAAGCATGTTGGTGGCATGATGCTTATCAGTCCAGATCTAGATATCATCTAATATAGTAAGTGGCTGTATGCGAGGGTATTGGAAGTTCTATAGCAGTGTCCTTTCTTCTTCATTTTAAGTATCTTTATAAATACTTGCATGGATTTTTCATCTCTACTATGTCAGCTGTACTTAACAGAAAGTAAAAGTTCTGTTGTGTATATATAATTCCTAATTGAAGTACCTATTTTTATAATATTTGCACAACAGCTTAGCTTTTACAACAGAAAGGGCTCTTTTGACTTGATAAGAAATCTATAAATGAAGATCATAAATATGAGTGCGATTCAGGTAATTAATATAATTCAGCACTTTACTGTTGATTAATAGTAGAATTTATTATGGCACATCAGCCCTGAAAATGTCTTAAAGTGAAATTTCTGTTGGATAGAATACAGTTTACTTGCAAGTTTAGTGGTCTAGCGTATTGGATATTTTTTACTTGATGTTTCATTTCAGTGGTGAGCAGTAAGTGTACCTATGGAGTTCTTGCTCCAGAAATTCAACAAGCTGATTTAGGCCTTTTGTCAGTGATAGAGATATTTAGAAGCCAAATTAATTAAAGTTGTTTTAGGGGGATCTTTTTTAATATTTTATTTTTTAAGCTGATGTTGGAACATTTTTGTCATTTGTGAATTCAGTTGAGGAAGAATGTGTCTTGGGAGCATATAAGAATATTTCTTCCTTGCTTTTGGGCCGTTTTGGTGTTCCTGTTAGTGTACAGCATGGTGCCTACTACCTTAGCCATTCTTGAGAAAAATATGGGGATGTTTTCAAACATAGGTATGTTGAAAGCAGTGATGTTTGTGTATTGCCACTTTCAGGCTCTGTATTTTGAAGCAACTTTCACCTGTTTGTCCCATGCCATGTCTACATTGTATGAAATTATGAGAATGAGGAAACCCTGTTAGCTTCTCTTGCAGATACACAGAAGTAAAATTCTATTCAATTGGCTGAATTTTTCTGATTTGTAATGATTAAAACACATCCCACCCAAGTTGTCATCAACATGCAGTTTGATTTTTGAAATTTTATTTTTATGCTTTTCTACTACTCTGTAAGTAGGTATAATCAGCAAATCACACCACGCTAGAAATGATCCACGTTATACTTCAAGTGATAAAAATAATTCTTTTTCTACAGGTCATAGAGAAAGAGATTTTTAGAGTTTTATATTGTGAAATCTGTACTGCTCTTTACTGTTTGTAGTTTCAACTTCTGTCTTTATAACTGTTAAATATCCTGTTTAAAATCAGATGGACATTGTTAGTCCAGAAATACAATCTAAAAATTGTTGTTAGCAAATTTTCAAATGGAAAACATTCCCAAAAGAGAAAACATATCACTATTAAGTATATGTAAATTAGTGAAAATTGCTACAAGGAAGGCTTATTCTGTTAGTTACTCTTTAAAAACAAACCAATTTAATAGGACATACAGATTTATTGTATGTAGTTCTGTCCAATGTGCATAATTCCCAAAGTCTATTACCTCCATGCAGAAGTTAATTTTTCATGGTGATGAGTCTATCTGCTGAACTCTTATATTAACAGGTACTTGGACTTAGGTATCCAGGTGCATGAGTTCATGCATTTAATGCCACTTTCGATTTAGCTCTGTATGTTTATATTACCCTGTTTAATTTTTCTTAATTTTGAAATAAATTGGTTCAGAGCCAGTGCTGGGTAATGTGTTAGGGATTAGTTAGGGATTTGCTGATGAGGAGAGAGGATTGGGACACCAGGCCCTGTCTGAAATGCATGTGCCACTAAGGCCAGTGCTAATGGGTAGTAGTATTTTGCCCCCTTGGACCCTGATTGGTGTGGAGTTTTGTCTCCACACCAGTTTTGCCTCCACTTCAGTATAGATAACAACTTTCTGGACCAGATTTTTTTCCTAATTCTTACTTTTGTTAATATTCAGAGATGGGGATAAGTTTATTTTTGTGAAACATGTTGATGCTAAATGCAGTAGTGTTGCTAGCTTTACTCAAACTGTCGTAAGGACAAGGAACTAAAGAGCGATCAGAACAGAAAGAATTGTTTTATTTTTGTCATATTTTTAACTCATTCTTTTCCTGTTCTTCTCCTTTCTTCCTATGTGGGCTTTTTTTCTGATGAAAATAGCTTCTGAGCTACTAAAGCAGAAGAATGCTTAGAACACTGCAGAAAAAAATGTATGCCCTGCAGGGGTGAAACAGGTTTTATAATTAATTAAACAATTTCCAGGTATGGCTCCCTAGAGAGAGACTGATACCTCCTTGCTTGTTGAGACCTCTGCAGTTGTGTTTTTGGGGCAGGGGTTAAATGTTTGAAGCAGTTTTTCTTAGATTAGAAGATCTTGGGTTTCATCTGAAATACTTCAACCAGGAAGTAGAAGAGTATTCTCATAAAAAAATTAAATGCTTTTCTTAACAAATTCTAAAATTGTGTTGGTATTTTTATATCACTTAAGCTGGTAACAAGATTCCAGCTGTCTGTGGTGTCTCTGTTCTGATTGTTAAGTGCAGTGTAAAGAAGCTTTCTGAAATGCAAGGCAACAGTGCAATTAGTTTTCCATATATACTTACAACAGTCCCTGGATAGGAAGTAATTTTGTGTATTTCCTAAGTCCCCAAAGAGCTCTCTTTTAACAACTGTTTTAAAACTGGTTAAAATTAACCTCTTTCCGTTTTTAGAAAACACTAGTTTAAAAAAGGAATAGAGTGCTATAGCAAAATCCTTACAGGAGAATTTATAAAAAGATAAAAACCTTATGAGGAAATGTGCCTCTTAAACGTTTTATATCAACTGCAAGGTGACAGTGGCAGGATATGACTGCTCTTGAAGTAAGTTCCTCATGCTTTCAAATATAGAGTGGAATGCCTGTTATACTCTAAGATGTTGACAAATGTGAGTAAGTAGACTAAACACTAATTTCTATCTTCTGTGACTACAATGAAGCCAACTGGTGTTTAATGCTTCAAGGTAATTTTGGGGGGAATTGATTAGGCTGCTCATATCTTTTGGCTTTGAGTGTGGAAGTAACTGTTGAGCCCTCAGTGAGGGCAGAATGAAAAGCTGTTGTTGGTTTGGTTTTAACTAATGTATTCGTGTTCCATTCTATCACAAAGACTTCCTATGCAGGGCTAGCGCCGTGTATGGAAATACTGCAGTTTCTTTTTTACGTGAAGTAATTTAGCTTTAACAGTAATGAAAAAAGGAATAACAAACATATTTCTCTGTTCTTACTGTTTAGGTTCCAAATGCAGATTACATTAAAAATATGTTTTGGAGAACACCTGTCTGAGTCTGTATATCTGTTTACTTTAGGATTACTGCAATACTGGTTGGTAAGCTGCTTTTTCTGTTGAGTATAAATAGTTATATGTGAATGCTACAGCTTTAGACTTTGACCTTCATGTCATTAAGAATTGTACCTTAAACAAAATGTCATGTTTAATTCTCTTTTCTGTCTGTAAAATGGTGGTCCAGCCAAGCCTTTAAATTCTTAGTGGGTTAATAGTAAAGAAAAGGCTTAAATTGATGATACAGGAGACATTATTTTTCCAGTTTCTAGAAAATGCAGTTAGTCATGCTATTAACTCTGTGAAAACAGTAATTTTCATTTATAGCATAAAAGTCGTTAGCAAGACCTGGTAAGAAGTAAGCAACAGACACTTTTTCAGGAAAGTTGCACAAATTAATTTTCTCCTTAAAGCTTCTGAAGTCTCTTTTTAAAAAAATAGAGGAATAGAATACTCCAAGGATGAGAGAAGAAGTATGAGAAGATCCTTATTAAAAGCAGCTAGAGAACGGAAGACTCTCAAGAGCGTTGCCACTATAATTTCAAAGATCTTTATGGTTAGGCACAGTAGTCACAAGCCTATACTTAAAGGCAGCGTACACTTCAGAGAGCTGAAATTTTAGATTTAGACCTAATCAGTAACAAACAGCATCAAAAAAGATGAGGTTCTGGATGAGGAAGACTGATCCAGAGCTTTCACAGTAAGATAATTGTCACACAGATGGCTTTAATGAATTGAATATAGATTCTCTTAATTAGGAAAGGGAAGAACCGGAAAGGATCATTTACATCGTTATTCATCCCTCTGCAGTTGCAGATGAAAGATGTTTTCGTCTAGAAGTGTCTGCTGGTTACCTAAGCTGTATACCCATGCAAAAATGCTTCTTGGCAGTAGCAAATGCTGGCTGGCAGTTGAAGACCAAAACTCACTGTACAAAGTAGCGCAGGAAGAGGGCAAAAGAGACCAAGTGTATACTTGCCAGAGTGTATATTCTGACAATACATTTTTTTGTTTCCCACACGATACTCGGAGGGCTGAATATGCCATCTACAGTGAAAAGCAGGAAGCCCTTCCACCTCTGCCAAATCAAAGCCTTACCTTGCAGTTGATCTCCAACGTTTGGAAGAACCGAGGAGAGAGTTTCTATACTTGGAAAGAAGTTATGGACAACAATGCTGAATTAGGCACTAAGGAGGAAAAAGCATTTCTTTGATCTCTACAAGTGCCTGTCAGAAGCCACTGAGTGTGAGGCTATGATGTAAATGGCAACCACGTCTCCCATCAGATCGTAGCGTGTGGGTTCCTATGTGGGTTCCTAGCTGAAGTTCAAAGGGTTGCTTCTATCATACCTCCTGAAGATTTATCAAATCTAAGTTCCTTGCCTAATTTCTCTTTAGAAGGCTATTTGGAACTCCAGTCCTTCAGTAATTAGGAACTTAATTCCCATTAGATGTTTATTTTTTCACAGTTTTGTATGTTTGATCTTTTCATAGTTTCAGCACTTGTCTGTCCTTCAGTTATCCTCTCTCAACCTTCATGTGGTTAAGCTAAACCAACCAAACAAAAAAAACCCCAAGCTGTAAGCAAAGAACAGAGAATAATCCAGAGTCAAGTAAGCTGACCTAATGGTTCAGTTCTCCCTTTTCCCCTCCCTTGCATTTATGTTACCAAGAAAAAAAGGATTCACTGATTCACTAAACATTTTTTGCTGCTGAACGTGCAATTTAACTTGCCAATTCTTTTCTTGTTACAATGGGAGGGCTTTTTTACAGTAAACATAGTCAATTGTTTTCTTGTCAGATACTTTAGCTTGTATTATCCTATTCTAATTTTTGTTAGATGCCATTTTGTTCTATTCACACACAGCATTATCCTAATTGGAAAGTGAGACAAAATGTTCAGTGGACGAGCCAGACTTGGATTATTTTTTATTTCCATCCCATAGCTTCAGAATAGTAAACTTGCTTTTTCTCGTTTTCTTTCTTTTTGCATGTGTGGCTACCAGGCTCGCACTATACATTTATTTGCTAGCCTGTAAGACTAGGAGTTCTCCTAGGCTGCGCTCTTTCTCTGTTCTTCTGGCTTTGCTAGTTGGGGGAAATGTGTTACCTTTATCATGCTTTTTTTTCCCTCACACATAGAGTGGGAACTCCAGGGAGATGCAAAAAAACCCCAACCGAATACCAAATCAAACAAAGAAAAAGCAACCAAAAAAAACCCGGCCTACTGTAAAATAAAAAAATATGCTCTGTGAGGGAGATGCCCAGTGACTTTCTAAATGAGGAGCATGCATGACTTACTTTCAGTCCCACCTTGTGTTAACCTTAGATCCAGACAGCAGATAGTCCTGTAACAAAGCTGGCTCGTGCAGGGTGCACCCACCCCAGTGTTTTAGTGAGCTTTTGAAGTGAGTCTCCTGATTGTCCTCACTTTGCATGTTTGGGTTCATATCAAAGAGTTGTCTCAGTCCACAACCTGGATTCGTTTTGAATGAAACTGAGCTGAAAGTTGTGCTCCTAAAGCTCACCTAACAGGCTCTGACCACTAATGGGTGTTCAGTTCATGGGAGCAGGCTATAAGTTGTTCTGAAATAACCCCTTTTTCCTCTCCTGTTCCCTCCACCCTCCAAAGTGTCACAGACTTTTGATCCTTGGCACCAACTCCTCTAAGCTGCAGATCTGCTGCTTGCTAATACAGGTGTGGCTATAGTTTTTTGTATCCCTTCCTATGTTAAACATAAGTTGACACATACACTGGTGGGTTTTTTTCTCTTGCTTGTAAGTGGTTACTGCCTATCCAACGTAACATCCCATAATCCATGTTATGCTTTGAGCTGTAAAATTAAAATGAGATAATGTAGTTGATTACTAAGGTGGATCTACCACAACATTAGCTGTTGGAAAATGAATCAGACATGCTGTATGTGCCACTGATACTTCCTCCTGACAGCATGACTGACATCAGTACAAAATGCTGCTGATGCAGTGTAAAGAAATACTTGCTTTACACAAATGCAGAAACTGAGGCACAGACTCAGTGACCTCTTAAAATGACCATAGGAAGTTTGTGCTATAGCAAGGAACAGGGTTCAGGTCTCCTGTCTCCAGTGACTTTAATTTTCAGACTCCAGGTATGGTTTGACATTAGTAATTTCACACGTGAAAAGTCTGCTTTAAAAAAACCAAAAATACCACCAAGAATTTCTTAGGGAAATTAGACTGTCATTGCAGCCTTACTGTATGTATCTATCTCTTCCTCAGTAAGTTTTGAACATGTTGGACCAGTTTAATAAATTCAACAGAAAGGGAGCAGCCTATGTGTGTCTGTAGCTTCCTTGAGAACAGCAGACTGGGCAGAAGGCAGTCCCTACTAACAGTTCCCACTGAAGAGCATGAGCTTGACTTTTACTGGCATGAGAGAATCCACATAGGGTTTAAAATACATAGGACCATGGAAAAGGCTTTGATCACAGCCTGTGCTTTACTAGAGAGCAGCAGATCCGGTCAGCACATGTCATACATTCATTACATTGTATATCATACAATTCATGCACCTGCTCATCAAGGTGGTAGCATCTGACCAACAGATTATCCTGGTTTGTACAGTCTAACCTCCCTCAGTAGTTACTCAGTGTGCTGAGTTGTAGTTAGCTGTAATGGCACAGAATGTAAATGAAAATTGACTAAGCTGCACAAAATGACAAACTCTAGGACAATCTGTGGCTGTATACTGGCTATTGCACTAAATTAAATCTATTTAGCATACATGCCAAAGTTGTTTACAGTTAATTTTGTTGAGAAGTTGTGATTGCCTTCTAAGAGGGTTGGGGGAAACAGTGACTCCTGTTTCAGCTATAAGGGTTCTGACCTTGTTTGCATCCTGGTTTCTGTTGACCTCAGTGTGAGTTTTGAGCAAGACCAAAGTCCATAATCATCCTCTTGCAAAATCCTACATTTGAGTTCTTCAAGATGGTAACTGTTGTATTAAAAAGCTTAAAGTGACATGAAATGAATTCTGGAAAAGGAAACGCACACTTGGTGGCAAACAGTTCTGTGGGAAAAGGGATCTGGCAGTTCTGAAAATGTGCCCGGTGACGTCTGCTCTCTCCTGAGTCTCCAGCAGGAATTTTCCTGAGATCCCCACCTCTGTCCATGCCTGGGGTTAATTTTCCAGCCCGCTCGGGTTCTCTTTGTGCAGCAGTGCTTCTCCAGCTGTGATGACTTGCCCTCACACCCCGCTGAACACAGCCATGCACTCTGCCTGGCCCCAGCTGCCCTTGCCCTGTGCTGCTACTGGGAGCCAGCTGCCAAACCAGTCAGCCACTCTCTGACAGTCATGTCTGAGGAAGTCTGGCACAGAAGATGAGCAATGGTGGCTATTCAAGAATAAAAAAATACCTAAAGGCTCAGATTTACCTCCATCCTTCATGACCCTTTTCTCTCCATGCCACCATTGCTTCTTAATCTGTTCTATGTCTCCTCTCTTTACTGTTCCCAGTTGCTCCAGGGACTTTCCTGTTTCCCACTCTTCCCCTGCTGCCATTGTGGCCAAGTCCAGCCTGTGCTGAAATGGGAAGCACGTGGTAAGATCTGGCCCTTGCCATGCCTTAAGCAGCTTGTGCTATTTCTAAGCTATATCAGTTGAGAGGTGGGAGGGCTGGAAGAAATGCTGGATTCAGCTTGCTTGTCCTTTCTTCATCTGCCTGGTTCTTAAGCAAGGTAAGGGTGCTTAGTCTCCTCATTAATGTGAAATGTGGGCTCCGTTAATTGCTCTGCACAATATATTTTGCCGCACATGAGACTGCAGATGCACTCCGTACAAGTACTGCTCGTGTAAGCTGTTACAGTTCCATAAGCAAATCTCATTCTGGAATTAGTAATACTGGATTTCCTTCCATGCAGAAGGTACTTAAAAACCTTTGCCCTTGTTTAAACAATGTTTTCAAACTTGCTGATTTTGCAGTTTGTGGCATCTGAAAATCTGCCTTAAAAATGTGTCATTCTCTCGATGTCTTTCCAAGTCCCACTAGTTTGTCCACCAGGTTACTGCTTCATGACCCCATTGTGCCCTTCTTTGCTATGAAAATACGTGCTAATACTAGGAATGTGACATTTCATGTGTTTCTTCTCAAGATGTTTGTTGAAACCACAAAGGTGGGAAGTGCACTAAAATTGCCTCTTACTGTGTGTTCTGCCTGACTCTGTCTTGCCGTTAACAAGGCAAGGGTCATCTACTTCCAAGGATAAATTCTAGTAGGCTAAAAAAACTATTTTAAAATAGGTGATAATGAAAATTTGTAAATGACTACTGAAGAAACATAGTTTAATAACCTGAACGGAATATGGAACTATTTTTTTAAATCTAGAAAGGAGAAAATAAAAGTAAGCTGGACATACTTCTAGAAAGTGAAGCACCAAGCATGCTGTGGTTGCACCCTGGGACAAGGTACGGGTACTGTGGGACTGGAGAAGCAAACAAATTCACTTATGACCCTGTTCGCACCCAGGCTACTGCTAACTTCACCATGACTGGATAATTAGACCTCTGTGGACTTAGAGCAAATAATGCTAACTGCACGGAGCTGGCCAAAGGGTTCTTGGCAAAGTAGGCAAAAGAAAATTTAATCTTGCATTGGCAGGGGATTGTGTTTTGCAACAGAAATGGAAAGAAAGGCCAGAAAAGGGTCTTATGGAAGGAGGAGGATGTGATAGTCAGTTGGACTTTAACAGGCTATAGGTGACTTAGGGGTGCCATAGCTGGATGTCTGTCAACCCCTGCATTCACCAGCCACTCATAGCAGTCTCTCCTGATCATCTTGCATCTTCCATGCTGCTGGGCAAAAGTCTGAGCTTATTCCTGCTGCAGCAAGTGCAAGGGACAAGGCTGAAAAGCGCACCTTCTGCTCTTGCTGTTGCGGCCAGCAACGACAGGGATAGCAATAGCTGCAGCTGGAAGTCCTCTTCTTCTGTCCCCTGTACACAGCAGCCATCATACTCCTCCAGAACAGGGACTGCATAAGCAGTGTGTTGATCTAGGCAGACTCCTACTCTGAGTTGTGCCATGATCTGGAGCTAGCATGAAGTACCAGTCATGGTACCTGAACATACTGCTCTGACTGCAAGCGGTGTGATGAGCTGGGGTGGGGTGCCACTCTTTCCTAATAAACCCTTGAACCTTGCTTTGTTGAGTCTTCAACTGTGTGATGTTGGTCTTACACCAGCAGCAAACAGCCAAGAAGAAAAGTGAAAGAAAATCATGCTGCTACTGCAAAGCCAGGCTGATTTAGCAGGCAATAGTAAGTTTTATTTGAGAGGGTGAGAAAATGCTGGAAGAACACTCAGGGGGAAAATGGAGTATTGTTACTGTACTAATGGCAAAAAGCAGTGCAAGGCAGCCACTATAGATAGATCAGAGTCTGTGCTCACATATTGTGAACTGCCAGGCTGGCAAAGAAATCTGAAATATCCCCTCAGTAATTTTAGCAAGCTTTGATCCCAGAAAAAGAAACATAAGTAGAAATGTAGCTTTGTGTCTTTTCTTAAGCAGCTAAGATTTTATGTATACTCATCCATACTCACCATTCTCTGGCATGATGCTAAAAATTCCTGAAACCTCAACCATGATTGATGCAAAGTCACTGGTGTCTTCTGTACAGGACCTCTCAGCACAAACTTTGTACCTTCTAGGCAGAGTTCATCTACACAATCAACTCTTCAGCAATCTACTCTGATCAAAGAGCACTCTTGATATGAGGAGATACTCCATCAGGGATAGAGACAAAAAGGTTCTAGGCATTGTGCAACAGCCTCAGAAAACTATAAAGCAGCTCAGTCCTGAGTAAGTTCTTGTTCAAAAGAGTATTTGAGAAGGTGGAGAGGAATGTACATCTTTTCCTTAATTCAGGAAATCTGTCAATTGACAGCTGGAACAACCCATTTTTGTTATCTGTAAAAACTGGGTAAAGACCTCTAGAAGAAAAAGGTTAAGTGATGTTGTTCAAGTCTTTTAATATATGTTCTCTTGAAGATAGCTGATGATAGTTCTTCCAAGAAAGCATTTCTCAGGTCTCAGTGGAAGACTATTCAGTAATTGTTCAGTCAGACAGCTGAGTTCTGGTGATTTTGCTGTTATTCAAATCAGGGAAATGATCTGCTTTCGTACAGAGGTGGGGTTTTTAATTAATCAAAGATATCAGAAAGATTTACAAATCAATAACATCCTAGAATTTGTAGTCTCTGTCTCCAGCCTAAGCAGGCTGCTGAAAGGTGTCCTGAAGCTCCTGGACTTAGCACTTGGGCTTGAGCACGTGTGGGTGCTGAACAACAGCTTTAAGGAGGCTTGAGACATTCCATCGCTGTTAACCAGGCAGGGCCTAGCAAGTGCGCCTGTATTACATCAAAATGTGTGTGTATAGCTCATGGCATAAATATGCATGCGCACGTGTAGCAGAACACTGTGTGCATGGGCATGCACATACTTGGGAAGTAAGCTCTTTTTGCTGCAAGAGCTGTGAACCTTCCTCAGCAATTAACTGTGCTTTTAACATTTCTCTTCTCTGTTCATTTGCCTGAAGTAGCAAAGGCAAAGCGGAGTGACTTAAAGGCAATGAGGCAATAGCTACTAGGTAACTAAACTGAGGCCACTAAACAAACAAGAAGTGTATAAACCATCATGGTTTTATGGCTCATGTGGCTCTTTGATACTGACCACTGAGAAAAACATGCACTTGGACAAAGATACTCATTGAACAGAACACTAATTTTCGTAGAGGTTTATGGATTTTGTGTATTTAATGACATATGATGCAACTGCATATACGGATAAGTAGACACTATTTTTCTGGTTTGGCATGGTTAGAAAAATGTGTGACAGCGTAGTGTAGAAGGGAAAAGAAATCCAAACCTGACTTTGTTTCCTGGCCTGCTGTGAGCATTTTACATTTTATTTGATTGCAAGCCACCACATGTACTTTTACCCTGCTCTCCCTGCAGATATCTCCTGGATGAAATCTGGCAGGTATTCACAGAACATCTCCATTGAGGCTGCTCATTGAATGTAAAGAGGAAGAAGAGTGTTTTCCAATTATAAAGATATCACGTTTTTGAGAGGAACATCTACAAACTCAAATTCTGTAGGATTTTTTTTTTCTTACAAGCTTTTGTGGGTTGGCTTTTTTTCCCCCTGATGGCATAACTGTATGTAAAAGAGAAGTGCAACAAAATGACCGCGTTTTACCTCAAAATGTTACTACTATCTGCAAAGTGGAAGTGCAGTTTGCTCAAAGAGCTAATTTTCAAAACAACTGAACTGAGAACTTGTCTAATTCTTCACAGAACCGAAGACTAGAAATCTCTTTGGCTTGTCTCCAGTGTCTAAGAGAGTTAAAAGCACAGTAATTCTCCATCACGCCCAGTGAAATGCTGCAGCAGAGAGCGTGGTTTAGTTGGCATGCACATCAGTATGTAATTACTGTTACTAAAGTATGTCCCTAGCTATGGTTTGTGCTGCAGAGCATGTACTGGTAAGAGACACCTCTGAAACAGGACAGATTCCAAGTGTGAGTATCAACAACAGGAAAGAATGGAGACAGCAGTCTACAGCTAACATCTATCACCTTGGCCTGCTCCCTAATTTCAGACTTGTGTTTTTTAAAATTAAATTAAGACATTAGGGTTTGTGGCTGTGACGTTAGCATTTGGGAGTGAACCGGTGGTGATCTGTTTGCAGACACCCTGAAGCTTTGGCATTCAGAAGTGAGTTGTTGCCCAGCCGTCTCTCCAGGATGATGGTGGTGAAAGCTCACAGTGATATGATAGCATTATTGACTATGCAAATGCCATCTAAAGCTTATAGAAAAGGCAAATAAATGTCAGGATTATTTATAGTGTTGCACAGGCTTGCAAGATTTAGTGAAGCTTAGGAGGGTGCCACCTCAATCCTTGGTTTTCCTGGTTTCTCCCACCTGGTGCTGTGGGCATGCCCAGATGCAGTTCTCCCAGGAATCTGCACTTGGCTCATGTGTACTCCCTCTACAGTGCTCCCTAGGGACTTCCTTCAGCTTGCACTGCTGGAGATGAACTATGAGGATAACACCTCACTTGGAAAGGTACCTGTGCTGCTTTCTTCTTCCCTAGGACAGAAGTCACCGATTCACTGGTGGTGATGAGTTCTGCCAGCTGAAATAGCTACTTTCCTGTCCTCTGAGGTCAAGGCTCTCCACTGGGAGGAAGTCTATGTTGTGTAAACGCTTCCTGACACAGAGAAGTTTGTGCTGTCAAAAAAAACCCTCATGCTAACACAGTGCCATAATGTCGGGTCACCGGGACTCTCCCTGTCCTTCAGGAGTCCAAGGTGTTGACGTTTCAGAGCACTCTGGAGTCAAATTTGGTACATTTTGCCAACTAGAGTACAGACAGCATGCAAGCCTGTAATGATGCAGCCAAAGTGGTGAAGGGTAGAGGGAGGAAAGAGATGCAGTGCCTCAGCAGCAGGGAAGCCTTCTGCCTTCCATCAGTGGGATGATCAGGGAGGGATTGTGCCAGCAGTCTGGCACAGGTCCCCTGGAAAGTTAAGAAATTTCCTGTGTCAAGAGGAGTGGAAGCACTTGCATTGCTTTTTTTCTGATTATACTTTTGCACCTTGTGTATGAGGAAGCAGATACACAGCAAAATGGGGACAGACAGTAACAGCATCACTGTGGACATGGAGGGGGGAAAATGTTTCTGAGGAAGGCTACTTCCTGTAGCAGTTCATGTTCTCAGCCCCAAAGGTATTCTTGCGAAGTGCGCAGGGCTGAGGCTGTGTGGTTACCCTCCTCCTCTCTTGCTCCTGAGGGGATTTTGCAGCTACAAGGTTCTGAATTATTGGTGTGCTCACTTATCAAGCCACAATGTGTTAAAATAGGATTAAATTTTTCATACAGAAATAGGAATAAACTATGTACACTGTTGTGCAAAGTGAAATTTTGCGAGGCATGTTAAGCCATTTAATAATACAAAATGTAGGTTGTCACAGAGTACAGGGAACTTCTGGTTAAGCTAACTGTAGTTGTGTTTTCAAACACATAAAAACCTTTCCAAAATGTATTTGCAACATGCCTTGTTTTTGATGGTCTCATGCTTTTCTTTCTTGTTATGCTGTTGGAAACTTAAAATCAGAGTGTTTTTGGAACAGTGTGTTTTATGGTATCACAGCTCATCAAACCAGACTGCTAACAAAGAACATACTTATGCTCAACTTCTTCCTGTGAGTAGCTCCACTGCTGTCAAGGAGGCTGGAAATGTACTTTATCTGTGACTCTCAGCCAAATGCTAAGACTCTGCATGTTTTCTAGCTGTTGGTGCTGTTAGTCTTTCACAATCTAGGTTGGATGGGTGCTCAGGATGTCTCTCATCCAACCTCCAGATGAAAGCATGGCTAGCTATGACACAAGGCCAGGTTGCCTCAGGGCTTTTATCCAGTTGGGTCTTGAAAATTTTGGTGGTAAATGTTGCTTATAGAATCATCTAGCCTCTCTGCTGAATATTTGGAGAGAAAGATTTCTCTTTTATGCTCTTCAGAGTAGAGTTATGTGTGTGTTTTACCACAGTCAGACCAAGATATGGGGTATTCCTGCTTTTTGTCCTGTCTGGCTCAATGCACCAGCCTTTGGAGAGTAAGCTACACAAACACATCATCTGTAAGTTGCATGCATTGTTTAAGATGTATTTGTCTATTTGCATTTGTGCTTTTCTTCCCCGAATACTAACTTAATAGATCAGCAAACTGCAGGTTTCCTTCCTCAGCATTTTCTGATTGTCTGTAGTTGTCTTATTTCTCCTTTATGCTTCCTCGTCTCTGATTATTCTTCAGCCACCAGATGCACTTCAAGTTCCCATTGCTTTCACCTCTCTGATCCCACACTTCTTCAGCATCATCTAGCATTTCTGAACAGCTTCTTCATGTGGATAGACATGTGTGTATGTAATTATGCAGAAGAGCAAAGTTAAAGGGAAAATATGATGACAAAGTCAAACAGTTAAAAATTCAGTGAGGACTGCCAGCAGTCTCATTTTGCATTCCCACATACACATGACTAATCAAGCTGCTGATAATTACATGATCAAGTTATTTTATTCACAGAACCCTTCCTCATTCTTTGGACAGGATGTGATTCTGGGTGTGAGTCGGGGCTGAAGGAAGCTGTTTACTGTTGCAGCAGCTGAAGGGTTTGTAGCAAAATGGCCCAACAACTGCAGGAAGAGCAAAAGGATAGCCTTGTGGTTAAGAAAACTGACCACTGCCCTCACCAGTTGGATGCCACCTGACTGGTACAGCATTTCAAAGGTGCAAAGCAAATGGCTTCCACCTAAATTCTCACGGGTAGTTACACCAGGCATTTCACACTTCCTGGGTGCTTAACAATTGATACCTGACTTTGGAAACTCTATCTTCACCAACTTAACTGAAGTCAATAGGAAAGACTTGCTTTAAATGTATAATGAAATATGAAAAAGCTGACTGTTTCTGTATTCTTAAAAAATCGGCTCCTTCATGTTTCAAATAGGACATCAAAAACTTTAGGAATGTTTCTTAAGCTCTAAAATGAAAAGAAGGCCACAATCAGATAGGATTGGTCTGCTGAGAGGACTCAATTCATTTGTGCGTGTGAAACATTCGGGGTGGGAGCTCCACAAACATGCTCAGGAGGAAACAAACATCTCTGACAGCTGATGCCAGACTTAGAGGTGTCCATTAAAGACCATGCTCTGAACTAAGGGAATAGAAGGAAATTGTGATTAATAAGAGATTTGTTCAAAGCAGGGTGTGTTAAGCAGGGAGGCTGAGAATTACCCGCTCTAGTTACAGGGGGATGGGGTGTGCATGGTGATGGTGCTGGCGGTGGTGCTGGTGCTCCAGCCTCTTTCAGCCCCAGCTGGCACCAAGCCTCTGGAGAAAGCAAATCCTGCGTGTTGTTCATAAGGCTGGTCCCTGATGTCCTGTGTGTCCCACAGGCATACCACCCCATGCACCACTCTGAAATGAGCTAGGCAAAAGACGTGGCTTTACCATGAGGAGAAGTGATGACTGCTGTTTTGTGTGGGAGCTGGTAGTGCCATGGCATCACCAGGCACTCCTCTCCTGGGAACGGGCCTCCTTTCTGCCCTCCTGCCTTCTTGCAATGGCTGGACCAGAAATTTTTCTTTTTCATAGCCCCAGTTTTGCAGCAAAGGCAGTTGTCAGCTGTGCCAGCATCAAGTGTGCAAACAGGAGGACTGAAGTAAAGTTTCCTGTGAAAGCTTTGGGGTTGGAATTTTCTGAATAAAGTGTCTGCCTTCACAAATATAATGTATTTAGTTAGGCTTGGGGCCTTTTTGGTTTTGTGGCTGACAGGCTGAGGGTGAAAAGGATAAGATGTGATCATGTATATCAGTGACTCTTAAGCTGCTATCCTTTAGGTATTATTCACTCTGTTGTTACAGATATTTAAAGCCTTATTACATAAATCTACTGCTCAGTTAGTATTTACTGAGACTTCAGATAATTTTGGAGTTGAGTGAAGGAGAAACAAGCCAGTATACCTGGACCCTTCTTCTACCAGAGCTTCAACCTCCCAACACAGCCATTGAGTCCGTTGCTTAATCTCCAGCCATGAAATACAAGGCGTGACCTTTATAGGGCAGAGTCCTTCCAGCGCTTGAGAGAAACTTCAGTGCTCAGCCCTGTTGTGGGTATGTGGGGTGATCTGACATTGCAGGACAACTTGTGTTCCAGCTGGTGGGAAACCCTGTCCCTCAGATACTGCCCTGTGTCATTGTTCACATGCGACTGAATGGTGTATTTTGATAGAAAGTGTGCCGTTTACCTTCAGTTTTCACCAAGGATGGCAAAATAGGAAACAAATGTATAAGCTGCCATGTGGGTGGGAAAGGGTAGTAGTTTATTGACTCTTGCTGCTGTGCTTGGTCTGACAATGTGTGCATTGAAGTGTGATTTAAGCAACGCTGGTGTGAGATGAGTCAGAGAGGATTGCACACATGTTGCACGACTTCCTTATAAAAAGTGTTAACCAGCTGGAGTACAACATCGAGCCTGTAATTTCAGGACAGAAATTTCTAGCATGCAAGTAACAGGTGTCCCTTCAAAATGCTGGACCCTTTGGAAAAGACTGCTCTTTAAATACCCAAGTGACCACATTTGTTTTGGTGACATGTCACTAAGCAACCTGTACTGCGCTGAGAAAATACAGTCTTAGCAGTGCTTCTCGGTACAGTCGGCATCTTTGGCCTTGAATCACCGTACCATGAATTAGCATTGACAGGAGCTGTGGGGCTTTGTCCACAGCAAAATGCTTGGGGCAGATACCCAGCTACGCCAGTGGTTTCAAGTATTAATTAAAAAGCAGGTACACAGGTTTAGAGTAAAGTTGTTGGTTTTAAATCATGTACAGTACTGTCAGTTTTGTTAGTTAGCATGAAAATGCTTTAATAGTTACAAAAGTCCATATTCAAATGTGGCAATTTGAACATAAAATGACACTTACGTGAACACTGCTAGAAAGCAATTTTTTGTTGCAAAAATTGGAGGCAACCAAACTTCCTGAAAAGTGTTGGAGAGGAAAAAAGGGACAATATCTTTTAGAGACTGGGTGTATGTGAAATACAACAGTGCACACCTCTCTGACTGCCAGACAAACTAGGTGGCCTCACCCAGTTGTTCCTCGATGAGCTCAACCAGAGCATTTGTCATGCCAAACCATTGCAGTCAGTCACATGAAATTTAGTTTCGTGAAGCAAACAAGTGGGTCAATTGTCATTAAGAATATACATCTTTTCTTCAACTTCTTGTAGAGCATTATAAGACTTTTTTTTAAAAATAAATATCTCCATGATGTCTGCCCAAGATGTTAGAGAGGTCTGTCTGTAGACTGGGACAGGACATAGAGGTTGTAGTTATGGCTTTACCTGTATCCTACAAATGCCTTCATGATCAGTAAAACCTGTAGCTAGCTAATCAGCAGTGCAACTCAGTGCCAGACCATGGGAGGAGACACAGGAGTGCTCTCCTGCCCTTCACTGTCCATAAAGGAGCCGCCTCCTTGGGAAATCAGCAGCTGCAGGGTTCTCTGGTATGCCATAAGCCAGACCAGGGCATGCCCTTACTTCAAGACTTGTTAATGCTTCTCACAAGCAAACTGGCTGAGAAGCATGAAGTCTGCACAATACTGATTTCTAGCTCTCCTTTGCTGATAGATTACGATCTGACTGTATATATCTGTGAATAACAGAAGGAGTAAATGGTAACATTGAAAATTATCCCAGGAAACCAGGTGAAAAAGAATTACAGAGCCACTAAATAGCACTTATGTAGTAAAATGAATTGGCATGAGTGGGAAGGCTGGGTGTTGGGACTGATGGTATGCCCAGTCATGGCCCCATGGTTTTCTTTTGTAACAGGAGAGGCAGCCAGTGTGTAATCCTTCACGCTGAATTTTCTGCTTCACTTCCTCTATGTCACAACCTCAGTGTTGCCATAGCTTTTTAGCATTGCATTTGCTAAAATATAAGTTACTTGAGCATGGTGACATTTGAATGGGAAAGATTTACTTGATGCTCCCTGCTCCCCCTGAACATGGCAGGACATATGTCCCCAGTGAAGTGTGTGACCAATGTGAAATGAGTGTGATGCTAATCTTGGCCAAAAGCTCGTGAGGAAGCAATGCCTGTTTTGTTTGCAAGGAACACTAGTTTCAAAGGAGGTTAAAATCAGATAATAATTGGAACTGACACAGCAGTTCTATAAGAAAACTTCAGAAGGATGAATTTGTTAGACAACTGCTTATCTTGCATTCACTGCATTTCCATTTGAAGACCGATTCCTAAAATTTATTTCTTACAGCTCACTCCATCTTCCAGCAGCACAGTCACTACTTGGTGAGAGGGACTAACGTTAATGGGACAGTATAAGGGATCACAGATTAATTTAAACTTCTTCTGACAGTGCAGCTGCTTGGTTATGTTGCTTCTCCCACCTACCATGATGATGTTTATACCAGCTCTCTGGTTTATAGGTCTATACATTTGTTAATATTTGTTAATACCAAATAATCTTCATACTGCCAGCAGCCCACTCAGCTCTAATCTCTGCAGGTCGTGTTGCAGTTCATTTGTCTGGTCACGACTGAACTGACGCTCACAAAATCCTCAGGAGGAAAGTAATGTAACCAACAGCAACAAACACAGAACATGTAGATGTTTTTTCTCTGTCCCCTTCTCTTTTTCCTCTCTCTCTTTTCAAATTTCCTTAGTTTTACAATGAAATGTTCCCTTTTGGAACAAGGGTGCACCACGGCTATGGAAAGAGCAAATGTCCCTTTGCTCTGGGACAGGCATATGTTGCTGATGGCATGACAAGCCCCAGAGCACACATGTGTGTCTGTGCACAGTTAGTGTTGTCCAGAGAGACCCTCAGCAGCCCTGCTCTCTAATGGGGGGGGGGCGGGGGGGGGGGGAGTCTGAAAAAGGAATTTATTGCCCAGACCATCTGCCACTGTAGACTAGTGGCCAAGCAGCAGCAGTGACTGAAATGACTTGGTGAATGGTCTGGACGTGTCCTGCCTGCTACCCACTCAGCAGACAGGTCTGGTGGACCAGACTGCTCAGCTGCAGATTTCTTTAGGGGGGGGTGTTTTTTCTGTGGACGTGTGGATGGAAGCAAGTGCTGGCATGCTTCTCTGGCAGCTGACCTGCGGTGGGAGATGCTGAGTGGCATCAGGACCACCACCCACAAGTCCCCACTGGTGCCTGCTGAAATGGCTTATGAGGTGTCGGGGCTCCTCCACTGCCAGATAATGGAGAGGAATGAAATACAAACAGAAATGGCACCTTCATAGCAGTGGCAGCTCAGCTGGGAGGACATGGCCAAGCAATGTGCATACTGGTACTACAGCATCTATGCAGCGCACAGTCTCTCACCTCTAGAAGGAAAGATGGGAGCTGGTGGTCCCAGCTGCCCTCCTGGCCATCTCTCACAGAGCTGCAATCTGAGAACTGCTGATTTAGTGCAACGCAAAATCCTCAGGCTACAGGAGGGAACCACCCACCTTCTGAAAATATAATTTACATTTAAAATTATCTTTACTGAAATACCTGACAGGCAGAGTGGGTTATCTTGCTAGCACCAGGATCCACCAACTTCTAATAAGTTACTCAAGTCCATTAATTTCAAATGCGTCCACTTATTTTATGTGTCTCAGGTTGTGCATCCCCAGTTTGGAAAAGTGAAGCACTCAGGAGGCAGCAGTTGTTCAACAGCAGTGCAAATAGAGCCTTGGGCATTGCAAACTGAGCAGACAAAAAAAGGAGGTCCCTGAGAATGATGAACTGAGTTGATGCATTGCAAAAACTTCAAGGTATTAGTGGTTAAAAAAAATTCTAGAGTTCACTTCGCTTACTCTTGACGTTATTCTTTATTTGATTAATAGTGCTGA